>NC_091192.1:30895804-30973304 GCF_040958095.1 Procambarus clarkii
TACTGTCTAGATTTCTTGATATGCAGCACCTCACTGATGTCTAATCTTCTATTGTCTTTGTATCTATTAATTATTTCGGTGCTGCTCATCAAAATATCACTGGTGATTGCCTGGTTGTGTGTGGCGATTATGTGTTCCTTGATGGAGCCCTATTGTTAATTAGACCTGCCCCTATAGTAAATTCCACGATTATTCTTCCACCGGCAGTTAAATACTGTACGTCAATCGCAGAGAAAGCTAAGGGCACTGGGTGCATACTGTACGAACACAGACTGGGTCTATATGTGCACCCTACAGTAGGCTGGTGTTTAAGCCAGATCCAGTAACATAAATTTCTCTCAAATATTCAATTTACATCAAATTATATAATTTTGGGTTATATATTTAGTTGAGCAACATATTACAATAATAAGAGCTATAAAAAATACTTATTTTAGAACTGATTTAATTATTTTATTATTTCGAAGCCTTAGGTCACTGAATGTGGTGACAAAATCGAACAAAACACGCATGGTGTTGTGTGCACACGAATTAGACCCATCCACTCGTGCTGGAGTTGTGCCACCAATAACATGAATAATTTCTCAAATAGCAGATATCTATCATATTTACAGTATATTTTTGGTTTTATTTAGTTTAGTTTAATTAGGATAATAAAGAGTTATTAAAACACCAGTTTTAGAAATGATTTTATTAATCTGAAACGTTCAAAGTCATGGGTCACTGAACTATGATGACACAGACGCAAGTGAGTGAAACCTCACTGTAAAGTGAGGTTTGCTGTACAGTATTCCCTTATCTGTCCACCCTCACTCATCTTGTTTCATCAGAGAAAATGTATATAAGAAGATTTCAACACATTAGCTAGCTATTCACGGTTCAGTCTTTAAATTAATTTACAAAGATACGTACCACTACAGACCACTCTGGCTGGTGTTTGGTTAATATGCATCACGTCTTGTGTGGACCATTCTGGCTGGTGTTTGGTTCATATGGTTCACATGTTGTGTAGTCCACTTGTGTGATACGACTTATCTTATGAAGAAATTATTAATTGTAATCTGTGATAGAATGAGACAGTTTTCCACCACTCTGTGAACTCTGTCCCAACATCGTAAGCTTGTGGACCACTTGTGGATCACTTGTGCGGTCTACTTGTGTGGACCACTTGCGGATCACTTGTGAGGTCCACTTGTGTGGTTCACTTGTGTGATCGAACTTGTCATATGAGCGAATTATTAATTGTAATCTGTGATAGAATGGGAAAGTTTTCCACCAGTCTGTGAACTCTGTCTTGAGATCGTAAGCAAACCCGAATATCCCCCACTTCGGCGAACCATTGTTCGTCGAACCGGGTGAGTAAATCCGGCCTGAAAAGTGTGCGAACTAGCCGGAGATTCGTTGAATCGAGGTTGTACTGTATCAACAAACTTGCAAAGTGAGGCAAAGTTTGTAAACCAATTCGAATTTTATGAAGAAATTGAGCTCGTAACCTAAAAATTTGTAAAAAGGAACGTTCGATAACAGAGGTTCCACTGTACTTGGTTACCACTCATTTACCAGGTCCTGTAGCACAGTGGTCTATGTCCTCAGCTCACAACAAAGGGATCCAGGTTCAGTCTCCAGGCAGGATAGAAACAGTTAGACATGTCTCCTTTCACCTGATGCCTCTGTCCACTTGGCAGTATAATAGGTACCTGTTAGTTAGGCAATTGTTATGGGTTACATCCTAGAGAGAGGTCAGTAGCTGACTTAGGGGGACCTCAATAAGCCTAAGTATAGGCTTCCATCTGATAACAGGAATATTTATGGACATGATGTGTTTGCATATTGGGGGGAAACAGCTACTGTATCCAAATACATTTTTTTTTGTACATAATAAGAGCAGCCTTCTCAGTTACAATACATGAATTCTCATACAAATGCTAATTATAACGGTTCACAATTTCTTACTAATGCTTTGTCAAAATACTAAGTTACTATAAAGTTTGTTTCTGCTAGACTACTGTTTGTGGGGATTTTATTTCATTGTATAATTTAATGGAGTATAATATCCTGTTTCAGAGCATGAAAAATCCCGGGAAGACATTGATCGTGAAGGCATCATCCTTGCAGAAATGCTGAGTATCCTCGAACAGAAGGATGCATTAGTCACCATGTTGGAGGAAGACAGACAGAGGTGCGGCCACAACTACAATCCCATGCCCTTCCTCACAGCCAGTGCCTCACTCACCCCTCAGAGGCTTCCCAACAACCTGATTACCTCCACCAAGCCTTCCACCACATCACTCTGCACCTCCACTACCAAACTGACACCTTACCTCACAACTAAGCTTCAACATATTTCATATTTACATCCAACAGCATCTCAGTCATTAGCTTCATTATTTCTGCCTGTCAGCCATGGACAAATGACCTCAAATACATCTCTGTTAATACCCATGGATAATCAGGAGACCAAAGTGGCTTCAGTATTGCATGCTTGCTTGAGTTCATCCTTAAATCATGCTTTCCATTCCCTAGCTCTTAGTGAGCGTTTCAGTCACTTTGACCATCATCCGTCATCTCGTAAACCCAGTGTTTTTGACCGTGACCCGTGTAGTAAAACGTGCACTCAATATCAGCATGCTCAGAGGAAAGTAAATCTTTTAGTCAATTAGGGCGTATAAGACGCACTACTGTTCCAGACCTGAGCTTGAGTAGACAGAAGTTCACAGACCCATCATTTCCCTTTCGTCGGTCCAGTCTCTCAATTCCACTTCCATTCCAAGTTAATCCACCCAATTCATCCTCCAGTAGGAGTAAAGCAGAAGGTGCCAGTAGTAGTAGTCATAAGTGCAACTCCAGCTTGCTAAACACTGCTTGTGGTTATGCTATGATAATTGTTATCATTGTGTGGTTTTTGCCACACATAGTAACTTTTTTGTCCCTACTTTTCTGTCAAACTTACCAGGGTCCAGCCCCATTTTAATATTTGGACTGGTAGTACTTAGATTGTCACTGACTAGTTACTAGAAATTTGATCCAGTGTGTAGTGTAAATCTATGTATTAATTTGTGCTATAAATACCGTATTGTGCATGCCGCATTTACTTACCGGTATCGTGTACATTATATGGAATTATTAAGGCCATGTCTCTGACAATTAATATGGCATTTATATTTCGTATTACTTACAGTATAAATAGTTAATCTGGTATAATTTTCAGTAGTGCATTAATATATGGTAAGGAGTATTTTTGCATGATACAGTAGTTGGCAAAGCTAACTCTCCCCAAGACAGTGAGACACTCCCATACAACCTCTTCCTTGTGTTCTGCCTTCCGGATGGCTGGCTGGCAGTGTGTTGTTGGTGCCGGCCTCACCTTGCCCTGTAAGTTGTCATCATGTTACACTACAGCAGCCAACACTAACAACTGAATGGAAATGCAATGCATTCTTGTATATGCCATTAACATTAATCTGCTTAACTCTTAAGTTGCCCAGCTAATTCAAAGTCCTACATTGTGGTATGCATGACTAAACAAATATTTCATAACTAATATGAATAAATTGCTGCTTGGCTATCAGAGCACAGGAGATAATTGCAGATAGTGATTCGAGCAGTTTAATGGGTAATATTCCTGGCCTCCTGAAACTTTCACCATCTTTATTTTCAGATGGAATAATAATGTTTTAATTAGTGATTGAGATAGTGTGATGCAAAGGAAGTAAGTAGAGTACTGTTTACAAATATAACTTGTGAGGATCCATTGACATGACTATTGCCATGTGTGTTGAATCATGATGTATAAAGTGTTGTTAATAGATATATCTTGGCTCCTAATTACACTAAAATGAACACTTTTAGTTCTTGAAGGTTGGTGATATATTCCTCCCCTAAGAGAAAGTTTCCAAAGATAACAAAAATTAAAGAATTGACAAGTTAAACAGGGAATTTAGTATTTAATTGCAGGACATATAATTTTCTAAAGTGAAACAGCAAACCAAATTGGAAGATAACAAAATACACACTTCAGTTTTCTTTATATTCAATAAAATACTTTAAAATTCTTTTTTTAATCTTTATTGCTCATTTATGAATGTTTTAATGCATGTTTGTATGAATTACTGACCCCATTGTATTGTGCATGTAAATATTAACATACCTATTTTAATTTGTAGAACAACTAGTTTTTAATGGATTATATGTATATATATATATATATATATATATATATATATATATATATATATATATATATATATATATATATATATATATATATATATATGTCGTACCTAGTAGCCAGAACGCACTTTTCTGCCTACTATGCAAGGCCCGATTTGCCTAATAAGCCAAGTTTTACTGAATTAATATATTTTCTTTAATTTTTTTCTTATGAAATGATAAAGCTACCCATTCATTACGCATGAGGTCAATTTTTTTTTATTGAAGTTAAAATTAACGTAGATATATGACCGAACCTAACCAACCCTACCTAACCTAACCTAACCTATCTTTAAACGTTAGGTTAGGTTAGGTAGCCGAAAAAGTTAGGTTAGGTTAGGTTAGGTAGGTTAGGTTGTCGAAAAACAATTAATTCATGAAAACTTGGCTTATTAGGCAAATTTGGCCTTGCATAGTAGGCTGAGAAGTGCGTTCTGGCTACTAGGTACGACATATATATATATATTATATACATTACAGTATATACATTATATACATTACAGTATATACATTATATACAGTACAGGTGAACCTTGTTTAAATTTGCCCCTGTTAACATCATTTCATTTTTGCATTGTTAGAAAAAATAAATGAATAAATTTAACATCAGACCAGTAAACAGTTCTATTTCTTTTTGGTTCCCAACAAAGGATAGAGAAGATGATGTGGAAGCCTATGGTACTTATAGAAAATACACTACTGTTTATATATAATACTTTATTGTTATACAATTATATAATACTTTACTGTATAATACAACAATAATGTTAACAATTTATCAAGTGAATTTAGTTGCTGCCATAATAAAGGCATCTTGCCAGCTGGTCTCAGACGTAAACATACAAGGTGCGAGAGTTCCAATCTCAGTAAACAAATTTTTGGGACAATGCATGATGGATAAATGATCTGTCACGAAGTAATCCTAGTGAAAGGCCACACACACAAAGGAAGACAATATCATAGTAACTAAACTACAAAGTGCCAGGTAGATATGATGGGTGAGTGAGCAAAAAATTACCAAAGATCATCATAACCAGTACCACTTATAACACTAGGTCTAGTGACCCTTACTTATAACACCAGGTCTAGTGATGTTTTTTGTTTCTCATAATGTCATTTCAGTTAAAGTCGCAGTTTTCATGAACCTAAGCCCAATGTTAAAAAGTGGTTAACATGTACTGTATATATATATACTGTATTCTATTTGTTAGATGGTCAAGGTAAGTCATCCTTGGTTCATACTTCACTTTGTGTTGAAAAAGTTGCTATATTTGTAGCTTTTTTCTCTACATTGTCATGTGTGTGGTGTTTGGATGGGTTTAGGGAGCAGCTAAAAGGAATAGCATATGAATAACAGTGATTTAGTATGAAAAAAACTTTTTTTAAGCAGATCATTTTATGCTCCAGTTAACTTCTTTGCAGCCCCACTTTCCAGTGCATAGAAATTGTTCCTAGTACATGCATTGGGAAGTATGAGAAGTGGCTAATGTTATGGCCCAGAGGTGTTGTGTGATGCTATCACCTGGTAATGCCAAGTGTTGCTAGCCAAGTAGGCCAACTTGTGTTTTGCAGAGCTCTCATTTGGTGGTCATCTGTAATGCCAAGGTTGGGTCTGGAAGGGCTTAGTGTTTTTATGAATGGTCTAATGTTAACCATCCTAGGTTGGACTGAAACTTCTCCAGTGACTCCTTAGCACCTTAAATGACTGTAGGGACTGCTTCAAAATTTCCCTGACAACAGTGCCAAAATACCACCCTGCCTGGCTGCATGATCCTCTCCTTTTCTTTCTATATTGAAAGAAATATTTTATATTTCTCTATATTTTAAAGATGTTTTCCAAACCTCTCTAAAACTATTAGAGATGTTTGGAAAAATGCCAAAAACATTACTTTCATATTAGTTTGAGAGTACTGAAGGGTTGAAATCCATGTGATATCACATTTAAATTGCCACATTAAATTGCATTTAGGAATTTGAGCACAAGGTAATTGCAGATAATGATTATTTCAGTTAAGGATTAAGAAGGCTCTCACTAACTACTAGTTGGCTTGGTTGGCCATCACTAAACACCACCAGGTGACTGGCAGGCAAGCAGGCAGAGACCAGATTTTCAGGAAGGTGTTGCCTAGTTTCACTGTTCAGGATCTTTGAATGCATGTACTGTGGTTTAGATTCGCTTCATTCTGTGTCTTGAGTCATAAATGTTTATAGATATTTGACTATATTATCCCATGACTATATCCAGACTATGCCTGGTGCTGTATGGAGTGTTTTGACACTGAAAGACATCTATTTTATCTTTTGCAATGTGTGTTATGTTAGGTTTTAACCTTTGTTCACCTAATATCTGCATATGAAGCAACCTTTATGCTTAGAGCTTGGGCCCAGAAATATCGTAGCTAACAACCTCAGTTCCTGTATTTTGCAGATACCTGACAGTATTCTGCTCTTTTTGAGAAGAATCTTTCTTTTGGTTGCCTTGACCTGTGAGATCAAGGCAACCAACCAACTGTAGGTGCTTGGCTTCAGTACAGAATGGGTTCTGCTTGTCATTCAATTTCGTATTTTCAATATGCTCAGACTCTCATCCTCAAAAGCTCCAGGGTCAAAGAGGCCAGAGTCCTGTCACATGCTGACCCTGGTAGATGTTGAGATGGTGGCTGAGGGTTCTGTATCATCTTTGCTGTATGGGATTTTGCAGTTTTTTTGGAGTTAATGTAGGAGTTCTCGGCTCTTGCTTACAGGTGGGAGAATCCAGTTTCTCCTACAAAAAGAAAAGTATTTCTTTTGGGAAATTCCATTCCTATAGCTAGCTTTAGATTGCCTACAAGCCCTACTTCTATCGTGAAAGAAGTAGGGCTTTTCCTGTGATGGTTTTCCTGAATGTAGTTAGATTACTGTACCCCTTTTTTAATGTGTGATAAGACGAATCCTTATTTCTGCTCATATATCGTGCTCTTTGGAATATGATGAACAGTTCTTCAGAATTTTCCAGCATCCCACAGTGATCATGTATCTGAACTGGATTTGGCTCAATTTGAATTTGACTGCATTCCTGGCAGGCAGGAAATGCTTTATTTTCCTTGGGGAAATGAATGCTATTTTTTCCCATCAGTCTAGCCAAAATGCCAGCTTTCTAGTTTGGTGACAAAGTTGTTTGCTTTCAACAAGTTGTTTGCACTGGACCTGTAGGATGCAGTTGTAAGCATGTTTGTTGCATATATTGCAGGATGTGGGTGCAAATGGTTTCCCCTCATGGAGTAGGTGCTTGTGGACCAGCTTCATGTATTTTTGCTCAAGAGAACGGTGCTGTGTTGCAGGCAGCTCACGCAAATATACTAGTTCCTAGTACCATCCTGTATTCACCTTCAGGTGTATTGGCACCACCAGTATCGGGAAGTCATGCATGATCTTGAGTGATGATGATGATTTACTGAGCTTGGTGATAGTGGTGTCCAAGGATAATGCTTGGGTTTGGTCTTGTCAGTCCAGGAAGACTGTTTGTCTAATCAGACACAGAACAGTCTAATCAGTCTAGTCTAATCTAATTTAATTTTGCCACTAAAGATTCTGCCACACTTTCTTCACATCCAGGAGATAGTGGACTAGGAAGTGGTTTGAGAGACTTATCAGATGCAGTCTCGACTCTTCCCTGTGATAAAAAAAAAAATCTCCATGAAGAGAATAGTTCTTGATTTTCATTGCTTGCCCAGCGCTCCAGGTGACCACGTTGTTGGTGATCCATCAAATGTTTACATCGGCTGCTTGGTTTGATACTTTCAGTCTTAAGTATACTTACTGGCACATTCCTATGCATCTAGAATTCAAACACTAATGGGTTTTGTTGGGGTGAGAACATGTTGCTTTGTGGGCATCTTATTTGTCACATGATTTATTTACTACTGTACTTAAAAGTTAATATTATTGTATGCAGAGTAATTATGTTTTTTTTTTGGACTATCAGTTTTCATTATTGTTTGATTCTGAAAATGTTTGTCTTCTGTATTTATCAAATTCCTTTTTAACATGCATAAACCTTAAACTTTTCAGATACATGGAAGAAGACAGAGATTTGGAATCAGTTATGGTACGCAAAGGGCTTCAGCTTTCACCACTCAGAAGAGAAACTGGTGTATAACTAGTGTATTTAAGTATCATTTGAATATTATCAGCTTTGTTATAATGCGTACGATGTGGTGTGTTAGTAAGATTGACAAGCACAATGTTTCTCCGGCAAGGGAGGCTGACCATGGAGTATCTCGTATCTAACTTGATTAATAATTAATTTAAACCTCGTGTCCTTGATTCTTTGAGCTCATGCAGTATCAATTATATTTGTTTGCTTTATGTGCTGCTCTTGAAAACTCTTAGCAACAAAATTTATAGAAGAGTGAAAAGTCTTAGAAACCTAATTTTGTATTTTCTAGTATGAATACGTTATCTTCTGGTGATTAAATTTACCAAAGCACTTTGATGAACTGGTAAGAGGTAAATAGATTTTTGTCCTCCCCATTTCAGTAATGAAAAAACAGATGCATGATAGGTATTTAACAATATCTTGAGATAAACTAAAGAAAAAGCTGTGAAGCTTTGCAAGTAATGAGACAATAAGTACGACTGTTCTTAATATTCGCGCTGTTATTGTTCTTAGGTGGTGTATAAGATTTATATATATTTATATATTTTTTTTAATTAGTATTGATGTCTCAAAAGCACTTTGGCTTGGCATTCCTCATAAGAATTTGCAGCTGTAAATTTAATAGTGCATTTTATGAGAAGTTAAATTTTTAACTTCTAACTATCCAAAGCTATAAATGGGGCAACATTTTAAGCATGCATTTCAAGACTCGTGTAACCTGAAGGGAGTCTAGATCAGTCTAGATTGTGTTAATGTTTACTTAGTGGTTTATCAGTATTAGGAAGAGTCTGAAATGTGCCTTTCTCACTAGGTCTTCAGCAGATGTTAATATAAATGTAAAAATATAACTGCTAATGGCTTATTGGTTTAATGGCGAGCATATCACAATGATGATAAACCACTTAGATATTTGATCTTGAAATGTAGCAAAAGATCTACTTGTTGTTGATGCTTACTTGAGTGGGCTTCTAAGGGCTAGGAAGTATCGCTGTACAATAGGTAATCTTGTTACTTTTATACTTGTCCAAACCAGTAATGCTAAAAACATGATTTATGAATTGGTGCTTATGTTAATGTCAAATATTTGTTAGCATACTCTATGCTCTCAGACTTGCATATACAGTATTTTTTTCATTTTTTTTAAGGAGAGCAATAATAAAAGAGCAGTATACTTTTGTTGTGATGAATACTAAAAAAAAATTTTTTACTATGATTTCTAGCTTTAACTAGTGCATTTGTATATATCTCTGATAAGCATCATTTTGCTCACATTTTGCTAAACTCGCATATGTTTTAACGACAATAGTACACTAGCAGTTGCTCACTGAGAAAACGGGCAGTTTCTCTTGTGAGGATGAGACAAAGATGTCAGATTCTGACCTGTTCTTTGTGAAGTGTGCAGAGGGTGATCAGGTAATGGAGCTCTTATACCCTGTTATAGTGAGTTTTAACCAAGTCCAATCAGAGTGATAACAGTGTTAGTGTGTGTATATGTATGTATATGAATGAGTGTGTCATTGTGTATGCATTAGAGGTGCAACGACAGATATTAATTTTCCTGAATTATTTTTTATTCTGTGTAATATTCAGGTCTGTTGACCCAAATCACAATGATGTAAATGAATTCATGCTCTAATTTATACAGCTTTTTTATAGATTCCTTGTCTCAACAGTACACTGAAGCTAATATTGGCTGTTGTTTCATACTGTATCATTATTTACCATGGTGCTCTTAGTAAATGAAATCTTTAAATTATATTGTTTTATTTATTCCAAAACTAATCGGCTGTTAGTATGCCTACTGTCCTGTGTTGCTTATCATTTTCATTTGCTTTGAGAGTGTTAAACAAGACTGGTTATTTAATATTTTATTTGCATAAGAGACTAGAAGCTGGAGCACACAGATGCACTCCATCCAAATCATACATGTATAATGGTTTGCAATAGTATTTAAAGCTACGATATTGAAACTACATTTTATTGATAAACCTTAATGAAAGGCATTTTAGTAAAGGCAATAGTATTTAAAGCTATGATATTGAAACTACATTTTTATTGATAAACCTTAATGAAAGGCATTTTAAAAATTTGGCATTGTAATATTCATAAAGCACAAAAAATTGCAAACTCAATGCACAAAATAATAATTTAACCTTTGGTGTGAGGCAAATTGCCAAGATAAAAAAAAAAGTATATAAAATAGTTTGGACCCAGAACTGCAACTGCACAACATTCTGTAAAAGAAAAAAGAAAACTAAAATAAGCTATGGTAATTGAGGTGTTTGGCAAGATTTCTTCCCCCATCCCATAAATGAGGCAGGTGATATTAGACAAGTACAGTACCATTATACTTCAGCCCCCCTCCCATTCCCCATCTCCAATTTGCCACATTTGGTTGTTAGTGGATAGGGAATGGAAGTGGATGTCATGAGGTAGGGGGTTATAACAAAATTTATACATAATGTACTTACTCAAATGTGTGTGCATCTGTGGGAGACATTTTTAAAGAATGTCACAAGATGCCCTCTCCCTGAAAGGATTATTCTTCTGGGATGAAAAGCCAATCAAGAGATAATCTTCCTGTTCATGCTGCAGGATAAACTGCTTGATTTCTTCCACAACTTCTGAAACGGGCAAACGCTTTAGAGATGCCTCACGACGCAGCTGTTCCACCAGCAGACGTTGTTGTTGCAAGTTGGATAGCTGTAGGAAAAATTTTTTGTTCAGTATAAGAATATCATTCCTGTTGTCGGGGACAGGAAACTTGTACCTAGGTTTTTTGAGATTACCCCTCCTAGATCATCAATTGACCTTACCCAAGATGCAACCCATAATAGTTGCCAAACTCACAGATACCTATTTCCTGCTAGGTGAATGGAAGCATCAGGAAAAAGGAAATATGCCCAAAAGTTTGTCCTACCCAAGAATCGAACCCAAGATATAGATACTAGATAGGTCGAGACATAAACCACTGTACTACAGAACCCCAATTAGCGATTGGCATGATCCAAGAACTGAAAGAATAGAAGTTGAGCAAAGAAGAGCTGGTTGATTAATTCAAGTGATGGTCAAGAGTGATCTTAGATTGAGACTATGAGCAATAAATTTTGAACATGTGGGGGTTTGTGAATAGTATCAAGTGTATTGAAGCACCACTTTCCAACCACAACCCTTGGACTCTGCCACAGACTAGGCCTCTATGGTCCATCCAATACTTTTGACTTTTATCCCCATCATGACAAGTATCTTTTGTTAGTTATCCTGACATGTATTAAGGAAGACAGTGGCAAGATCAACTCAAACAACCACCAAGTGTACTAACTCACTGTGATGCAAAATAATGAATCATGTCCCTCAAACACCTGCCTGCAATTATGAATTAGAAGAGTACTATCAAGACCATTATTGCACTGCAAACTCCTGAAAGTAGCTCAACGCTACAACAAGTGCCACCAGGTGTAAGCACGACCACAATAATGAGTTCGCAGAGTTAGAAATTTCCACTAGTTCAGACCACCTATACATGCTCATGGAAGACACTAAGAGATCCAGGGTAAATCCAGGGTAGAAAACTACCTAGAGAACTACTGTACTGGCATGATAGTCAATTAGAATATATCTGACAGGATACAAGCACTGGCTCCCAACAAAGCAATTGGGAGTGTCTTTCCCCACCATATGAAAAAAAATAAGTCAATGTAGCCCACAAAGAAGGGACCATTGGATACCTGGTTGATGGGGTTCTGGGAGTTCTTCTACTCCCCAAGCCCGGCCCGAGGCCAGGCTTGACTTGTGAGAGTTTGGTCCACTAGGCTGTTGCTTGGAGCGGCTCGCAGGCCCACATACCCACCACAGCCCGGTTATCATGATCCCTGAGCAATATTCCATTAATAAGAACACAGAGAGCAGGCTATCAAGGACCTGGTTACATCCAAAGGACTGGAGAACCACATCCACAAATAACCTGAAGACAATGAGAAGCCATGAGCAGCTAAGTATCCTTGGTCAAAGATCTCTTAATAGTCCACCACAGTGCACTAGTGGGTAGTGGCTGTGTGGATAGCATACTGGACACGTAATCCTGTGGCCCGGGTTCGATTCCCGGCGCCAGCAAGAAACAAAAATGGGCAGAGTTTCTTTCACCGTGATGCCCCTATTACCTAGCAGTAAATAGGTACCTGGAAGTTAGACAGCTAATATGGGCTGCTTCCCCCCCCCCTCCAGTATCCTAGGAACTAAACAACACTCACATAACCAAATAAAACTCTATAAGGATGGGAATACACTGTCAACTGATTTAGAAATGGCAAATGAATTTAATAGCTTCTTTTCATCGGTTGGTGCTAATCTTGCCAGTAAAATCCCACAGACTCAGACACATATTAACACATATCTCTCAGGTAGCTATCCAAACTCTCTTCTCCTTTCACCAATCAGCCCTGCAGATGTTGTGTCCATCATACACTCTAAAAACCAAGGCAGGGAACACCAGTGAAATTCCATCCATTGTATACAAGAGCGCCTCCCATGCCCTTGCCCCACCCATAGCTCTACTGTTCAACAAATCTATAGTGTCACACCTTCCCCTGATATCCTTAAAAAAGCAAGAGTAACGCCAGTCCATAAAGGAGGCAATCCGGCGGACATGAACAATTATAGACCAATATCAAATCTACCCATTCTATCAAAAATATTTGAAAAAATTATTTACAAACAGCTCTATTCTTACCTCGTAAAATTCGACATACTCAGTCCCTGCCAGTTTGGCTTCCAGTCCCAAAAGAGCACCAATGATGCAATCATTAGTCTCCTTGACGTAATCTACTCAGCCCTTGACAAAAATGAGTTTCCGATTGGACTCTTCATTGACCTAAGAAAAGCCTTTGATACTGTTAATCACAACTACCTCTTACTTAAACTCCAGCATTATGGAATCCGAGGCCTTGCCCTTGACTACATCCAATCCTATCTTAGTAACAGACGCCAATGTGTAACCATCAATGATACACTTCTTCCACTCTACCAATTACCGTTGGAGTGTGTTACGACCCTGGGTTCTCCAGTGGAAACCAGAGGTCAAAATTGAGCTATTAAACTTTCTGGTAGTACAGTTGAGTGCATCTCGAGCGGCAATTGTTTGTATCTTCCCTGCCAGACGTAAGACTATTATTGTTTCTCAAAGAGCATTTAAAGACTGAGCTGGGGGTTGATTATTAAATAATAACATAGGCACCAACTTTGCTTACTAATACTTTCTAATCATTTGTAAAGTAACAATATGTTGCATAGGGGAAGATCTTTAATGTGCTTAGCTGCACGATCAATTAGGCTCCTTCCGGCACCACGACATGGGAGGCCTAGCTGGTCGCTAGGAGGCTTCTCTGGCTGGCGTTCGTGCGGACGAGACCTACTCTGTGGCTGCACCCCTAATCTCCTCCCTTCTCCTCTTACTTATTTCCCTTACCCTAAGTTCCTGTCCCATTAAGTTAAGTATTGTATGGTGTTAAGTGTGCCTACTCTGGTAGTAACGATTGGTGAGACCTGGGGGTAGTAGTTGCCAGTGTTTTGGGTACCCCTAAGTGTTGTGTTTTGTATTAGGGTACCATGTGGTGTCTCTACCCTAAGCTGCATCCAGCTTCAGTGCTTATCCAGTAGTACTTTACCCTAGCTTGTTATTAGTGTAAACCTTGTATCCTGCCTATGTGGACCAAGGCTTTTAACGTAAGATAGTGTGGTAAAGTTATTATTATTATTGTTATTGGTGTGAGTGTATATGGGGGGTTGTTAAGGGGTTAATAAATAAGTACATGAATTACAGAGTATCCCTTCTTCCTGTGTGGGAGTGCACTGATCAACCCTTAGACTAACAAATATGGTCTAGTAGCAAGTTATTACTACTGTGGATAGTTTATTTTGGGGGCCGGACCTTTTAGCTCTCCCATATTTGATACTCTTGTCTTCTAACTACCCTTACCCCTTAATAATACCAAGTCCCCCATAGCAAGCACAACACACACCATTATTTATAACAGAGTGCCACAGGGCAGCATCTTAGGACCTCTTCTATTTCTTATATATATCAATGATCTGCCTAATGTCTCTAATATTCTTAAACCTATATTGTTTGCTGACGATACTACCCTAATCTATTCAGACCCCAACCCACATACACTAAATAATGTTGTGAATAATGAATTAAAAAAATCCACTTATGGATGTCAACTAACAAACTAACATTAAACATAGAAAAGACCTACTACATCTTATTTGGAAGCAAATCATCAAATGCAATTCAGCTACAGATAGACAACATTAACATCAGTAATAAAAATGATGGCAAGTTTCTTGGCCTATTCCTAGACAAGAGACTCAACTTCAGCACCCACATTCAACACATAACTAAGAAAGTCTCTAAAACAGTTGGTATACTCTCTAAAATAAGATATTATGTTCCTAACTCTGCTCTCCTCTCACTATATTATGCACTAATCTACCCCTATCTTAATTATGGTATCTGTGCATGGGGGTCTACCACTGCAAACCACCTTAAGCCCAACATCACCAAGCAAAAATCAACTCATCAGAATAATAACTAACTCTGCTTTCAGACAACACTCAGCTCCCTTGTTTAAATCCCTAAACTTGATAAATATTAACTCCCTCCACACATTCTCTTGTGTCAACTACATTTACAAAACCCTGTTCTTAAATGCAAACCATGCTCTGAAACTCTCCCTGGACAGATGTAATAGGATCCATTATCACCACACCAGAAATAAATATCTCTTTGATATCCCCAGGGTCAAACTTAATCTGTGTAAACACTCTATGCAAATTAAGGGACCTAGTCTATGGAACTCACTCCCTAGTGAATTGAAAAGCTGTCAAACTTTTGCCTCATTTAAAAGCAAAACCAAAAAGTACCTAATTTCATCTTCGTAGTTTCCAACACTGAGCTTTAAATTTGCTCTGTATCTAGTGTTACCCAATCTCCCAATTTTTATGTACTTAACCCAAACAACCTTATCATTGTGTTCATTGCTGTCTTCTTTTATGTGCTAGCCACATGCTGTATTGTGCCTAGCAATTTTTGTCAACTACCATTCAAGCTGTCATTGTAATCAATCTGAGCTACCTATGTACTTTAATATACCTACAATTTTCTCTCATCTTTTATTTTTTTTCTTGCCTTGTAACTGTTATTATTTTTTATAAATTTTGCAAGTATTTACCTACTTAAAATTTTCTTAGATTAAGGACCTGCCCGAAATGCTGCGCGTACTAGTGGCTTTACAAGATTGTAATTACTATATTATGTATCCTCACAATCCCAATGTACTTTCTTGTATATATATAAATAAAATTAAATAAATAATAAATAAAGTGTTCCTCCACCAACTCCTCCACATCAGCACCATCCAGCCCAGCTAGTTCTACAACCCTCGTACCATTTTCACGTTTACGAATGATTTCTTATTTTTCCGCTATCGTCATCCAAACAAACATTTTCTTAGGTTGAACTTTACCACTGACTTTCTTGGGACCCATGGCATGATATAAAAGAAATTTTATATTCAGAAACCAAAAAAACAAAAAAACTATTAAATTCTTTACAAAGAATTCAAGTGCGATGACGGTTGTCACTATGCGGGATACACTGGTAAACAAGTGAGTGTGCCTCACTCCCAGCAGCACCACACGCTCACTCAACCCATATATGTATCAACAGACATCGTATTTCAAGGAAAACCTCGTACACCAATTCAAATTTTACGATGAATTTGATGTCGTATACCAAAAAAATCATACTCTAGAACAGTCATAAACCAAGATACCACAGTACGTTTCAAAACATTTAAGAAAGTGCAACTGGGCGACTAGTGTAAAAAGCTAACGGGAATATTATAGATGAGCATTAGTTAATAACTGGTGAAGAAGATATCAGAAGTATGCACAGAAAGCACTTTGAAAAAAGTGATGGGTTGAAGTTATTTAAATAGTGTATTATATGAACATGATTAGTTGATCTGGTTCTAAGTCCCTGACACCTTACTCTTGCCCAAGAGCTCCCAGTCATAATATGGCCACAGAAGTTTCTCTGGAAGACTATCACCACAAAAATTTTTTGTATACATTACATAATACATGAAATTTTCACTAAGTACAACACTGTTTTTGTGTAACAAAGGGTTTTCAACCCCTGCTCTAGCACAGAGCAAGAGATTGTTAATCATGATAATTACATACAATTTTAGTTTGTCTAACATGCATCCCACACCCAAAACAGTGGGCAGTAATGGGAAGGTTACATCACCTGACCTATAGTTTGCAAACTAGAGATAATTGCACTAACATGAGCTAAGCATCTCTAGCATGAGCTAAGCATCTCAAGTACAAGCTAAGCATCCCTAGCATGAACTAAGCATCCCCTAGCATGAGCTAAGCATCCCCTAGCATGAACTAACCATCCCCTAGCATGAGCTAAATCCCCTAGTATGAGCTAAGCATCCCCAACATGAGCTAACCATCCCCTATAGCATGAACTAAGCATCCCCTAGCACGAGCTAAGCATCCACTAGCATGAGGTAAGCATCCCAACATGAGCTAAACATCCCCTACCATGAGCTAAGCCTCCCCTAACATAAGTTAAGCATCCCCAACATGAGCTAAGCATTCCCCCTAGATGTTATCTTGAGATGATTATAAAGAGGTTATCTTGAGATGATTTCGGGGCTTAGCGTCCACGCAGCCTGACCTCAACCAGGCCTTTTTGTTACACACCCCCAGGAAGCAGCCCATAGCAGCTGTCAAACTCCCAGGGTACCTATTTACTGCTAGGTAACAGGGGCATTAGGGTGAAAGAACCCCTATTCATTTGTTTTCGCATCCACCATGGATCGAACCCGGAACCTCAGGACTACAAATCAGAAGCATTGTCCATGCAGCTGTCAAGCACCCTAGCATGAGCTATGTATCCCCCTAGCATAGGCTAAGCAACCCAACATGAGCAAAGCATCCCCAATATGAGAAAAGCATCCACTAGCATGAGCTAAGCATCACCTAGCATAGGCTAAGCATCACCTAGCATAGGCTAAGCATCACCTAGCATAGGCTAGGCACCCCCTAGCATAGGCTAAGCATCCCCAACATGAGCTAAGCATCCCCAAGCATAGGCTAAGCATCCCCACCATGAGCTAAGCATCCCCACCATGAGCTAAGCATCCCCTAACATGAGCTAAGGATCCCCACCACGAGCTAAGCATCCCTCTAACGTGAGCCAAGCAACCCTTACCATGATGGTGATGGCTGACGTTTCCGACTCAAGTCTCAGATCAATAACTGCTCTACGACCCCAAAAGTTATTAATATACCTGTTTCATCTATCCCCCCTCCTCACCCTCCCCCCCTCACACCCCCTCCACATAGCCTAACTAGTCTAGACTAGCGCTAGAGAGCTAGTTATAATCAATAGGTGAAGACTAGCAGGTAGCCTCGTAGTCCTCCAGGAAGTTGCGGATTTGTTTGTCACTTTCTTTAAGTGCTGTTTTGTCCGCTATCTTGTTAATATTTGGACGCCCGGTGGTGTTTGGGGTTGATTTATACTCCTGTTCTCCCTGGGGGAATATTTCTCCCTGGGGGTCTACTGGGGTTAATAAAAAGTTATTGTTTACATTTCCTGATAAGCTCAACCTTCCTATTGACAAAACTTTTTCTGGGTTTGTATTGTGGGTTATTTTGTCCGCTCACGACTCTTAAGTCTCTGTCAAAGCTTTATATTTAGCTAAAGGTTATTGGGTTAGTTAAATTAAGTTGGTAGTATTGTAAAATAAGTTAGTAAATGGGTAAATAAAGTGGAAAAATACTGACTTGAGCCATGTTGTGCCACTCCCTTGACCTTCGCTGCCAGACATACAACTGAATGGCGTAAGTTGGCGTTAGTCACCGCCGACACTATCGTACCGCACGTGTCAGCTGCGTCAACTGTACTCACCTAGTTATATATAATAATAATAATAATAATTTTTATTTAGGCAAAGGTACATACATAAAGAGATTTTACAAAGTTTGTTGGCTTTATAGATAGAGCTAGTACATACAATGCCTAAAGCCACTATTACGCAAAGCGTTTCGGGCAGGAAAAAACACTACTGACTAAAGCTTAAAACTAATGGGTAAAAAGAAAAAAATGCGTTGAGTACAAATAAAAATAGAGGTAAAAGAGGGGGGGAACATTGTTGAAAAAACAGCACAAATACAATTATAAATTATTACAGAAAATTACATTAAAACAGCGTTGATTTGTAAAACAAAAAAAAAAAAAAAAAAAAAAACATACATGGGTTGACAATAGAAGGGTAAGGTAGGTTACATGGAATTTATTAGGTATAGCTTCGTTTTTAACTTAAACTGGTTGAGAGAGGTACTGTCTTTAACATGGTTGGGAAGGTCATTCCACATCCTGGGCCCCTTGATTTGTAGAGCATTTCTGGTTTGATTAAGTCGTACTCTAGGAATATCAAAACTGTATTTATTTCTGGTGTGGTGCTCATGGGTTCTGTTACAACCTTCTATGAAGCTTTTGAGATCAGGATTGGCATTACAATTTAGCGTTTTGTATATGTATAATACACATGAGTGAATGTGCAGTGACTTAATGTCTAACATATTCAGAGATTTGAGTAGGGGTACCGAGTGATGTCTGGGGCCAGAGTTGGATATTGTCCTAATAGCAGCTTTGTGTTGAGTAATTAGAGGACGTAAGTGATTTTGGGTAGTAGAGCCCCAAGCACAAATACCATAGTTGAGATATGGATAGATAAGGGAGTAATAGAGAGTCACCAGGGCAGGGCGTGGTACATAATATCTGATCTTAGAAAGAATGCCCACAGTTTTTGAAACTTTTTTTGATATATTTAGAATGTGTCCCTGGAAATTCAGCTTGTGGTCAATGAGAATGCCAAGGAATTTGCCATCTAATTTGTTACAAATTTGGGTATTGTTTATTTTGAGATTTATTTGATTAGAGGATTTATTGCCAAACAGAATATAGAAAGTTTTGTCAATGTTAAGGGTGAGTTTGTTGGCAGTTAGCCACAGATGGACTTTATTTAGCTCAGTATTTACTGTGGCATTTAGAGCAAGGGGATCAGGACTGGAGTAAATGAAGGTTGTGTCGTCAGCAAATAGGATTGGTTTGAGGTGTTGGGAGGCATTTGGAAGGTCATTAATGTAGATGAGAAAGAGGAGAGGGCCAAGTATGCTGCCCTGGGGAACACCAATGTTGATGGGTAGGGTGGGCGAAATTGTATTATTCACAGAAACACATTGGAGCCTGTCAGTAAGGTAGGATTTGAGGTATTGTAGGGAGTGTCCTCTGACACCATAATGATGTAATTTAAGAAGAAGGTTTTGGTGGTTGACAGTATCGAAAGCTTTACGCAGGTCCACAAATAACCCAACAGGGAACTCATTTTTATCAAGAGCTGTATGAATTGAGTTAAGCATACTAATAAGTGCATCGTTAGTGCTTTTTTTGGGCCTGAAGCCATATTGGCAAGGGCTAAGTATATTGAGTTTGGCTAGATATGAGTAAAGCTGCTTATAGATTAGTTGTGCTTGCGGGGGTTGAGTTTCGCCTCTTTGGTCCCGTTTCTCAACTGTCAATCAACTGGTGTACAGGTTCCTGAGCCTATTGGGTTCTATCATATTTACATTTGAAACTGTCTATGGAGTCTGCCTCCACCACATCGATCAACACATACTTATAATGCATTCCTTTCTATTAACTACTTTGACGCAAGAAAAATTTATAATGCTTGTGCTTCATATATATAAATTACTAAATTTACGTTGGATTACGTATAAATTACGTTGGAGTGCCACCGGGCAGCATTTTGGGACCTCTCCTATTTCTAATATACATCAATGATCTGCCTAATGTCTCTAACATTCTGAACCCTATTTTGTTTGCTGATGATACTACCCTCATCTACTCTAACCCCAACCCACATACACTAAATAATGTTGTTAATAATGAACTAAAAAAAAGTCCACTTATGGATGTCAACCAACAAACTAACACTTAACATAGAAAAGACCTACTACATCTTATTTGGAAGCAAATCTACAAATGCAATTCAGCTTCAGATAGACAATGTAAACATTAGCAATAAAAATGATGGAAAGTTTCTCGGCCTATTCCTAGACAAGAGACTCAACTTCGGTACCCACATACAACACATAAATAAGAAAGTCTCTAAAACAGTTGGTATACTCTCCAAAATCAGATATTATGTACCTAACTCTGCTCTCATCTCTCTATATTATGCACTAATCTATCCCTATCTTAATTATGGTATCTGTGCATGGGGTTCAACCACTGCAAACCACCTCAAGTCCATCATCACCCAGCAAAAATCTGCTATCAGAATAAATAACAAATTCTGCTTTCAGACAACACTCAGCCCCCTTGTTTAACTCCCTAAACATGCTAAACATAATCTCACTCCACAAATTCTCTTGTGTCAACTACATTTACAAAACCCTGTTCTTAAATGCAAATCCTGCTCTGAAACTCTCCCTGGACAGATGTAATAGGACCCATTATCACCACACCAGAAATAAATATCTCTTTGATATCCCCAGAGTCAAACTTAAACTGTGTAAACACTCTATGCAAATAAAGGGACCCAGTCTATGGAACTCACTCCCTATTGAATTGAAAAGCTGTCCAACTTTTGCGTCATTCAGAAACAATACTAAAAAGTACTGTACCTAATTTCATCTTCATAGTTTTTTACCTTTTGCTTTAAAATTGCACTGTATCTATTGCTACCCAATCTCCCAATCTTTATGTACCCAATCTGAACATCTTTATCATTGTGATCATTGCTGTCTTCTTATATGTGCTGTCAATCTGCTGTATGGTGTCTATTAATCTTGTTTAAATTACCAATCAAGCTGTCAATGTAATCAATCAGAGCTTTGATATAGCAATGTGCTTTAATATACTTACTAATCTCTCTCATCTCATTTTTTTTCTTGCAATGTATTTGTTATCATTTTATTAATTCTGATAGAATTTACCTACTTAAAATTATCTGTTAGATTAAGGACCTGCCCGAAACGCTGCGCGTACTAGTGGCTTTACAAGAGTGTAATACTGTACTATGCTATGTATTCTCACAAACCCAATGTACCTTCTTGTATATAAATAAATAAATAAATAAATAAATAAATAAATAAATAAATAAATACTAATGATATTCCATCTTCCCTAACTAATGTTAAGGACTACCTTACAGGTAACTATCCAGAGCCTCTGTGTCTAACTCCCGCTAATTCCACTGATGTCACTGAGATAATTCTTTCTCTTAAAACAAAGTCTAGTGCCCTTCCTTAGATACCACTTCTCATTTACAAAAAAAAAATAGAGATTTCAAGCTCCTGCCATTGCATTGCTCTTCAACAAACCACTTGAACTCCAAACCTTTCCGGATATTCTAAAAAAAAAGCGATAGTAACCCCAATCCATAAATGTGGTGATCTCACTGATGTCAACAATTTCAGACCTATATCAATTCTGCCAACCTTGTCAAAAATATTTGAAAAGCTAATCTACAAGCAGCTTTACTCCTATCTAGCCAAACACAATATACTTAGCTCTTGTCAATATGGCTTCAGACCCCCCCCCCCCCCGAAAAAAAGCACTAACGATGACTGATTAGTATGATTAACTTAATACACGCAGCTCTTGATAAAAATTAGATTTCTGTTGGGTTATTTGTTGACCTACGTAAGGTTTTTGACGCTGCTTAGTAGCTTAGACGCTTAGTCTCAACTCCCAGAATTGTTTTCTTCTCACAGAAAACCCACCGCTTTTCAGGAAAAGTAGTGGCTATTTCTGTTGGGTTATTTGTTGACATACATAAGATTTTTGACACTGTCAACCACCAAAACTTTCTTCTTAAATTACATCATTATGGAGTCAGAGGTCACTCCCTCCAATACCTTCAGGCTTACCTTACTGACAGACGTGTGGCTCGATATATGTTTCTGTGAATAATTCCATTTCTCCCACCCTACCCATCAACATCGGTGTTCCTCAGGGCAGCATACTTGGCCCTCTCCTCTTTCTCATCTACATTAATGACCTTCCAAATGCCTCCCAACACCTCAAACCAATTCTATTTGCTGACGACACAACCTTCATTTACTCCAGTCCTGACCCCCTTGCTCTAAATGCCACAGTAAATACTGAGCTAAATAATGTCCATCTTTGGCTAACTGCCAACAAACTCACCCTTAACATTGACAAAACTTTCTGTATTCTGTTTGGAAATAAATCCTCTAATCAAATAAATCTCTGAATAAACAATACCCAAATTTGTAACAAATTAGATGGCAAATTCCTTGGCGTTCTCATTGACCACAAGCTGAATTTCCAGGGACACATTCTAAATATATCAAAAAAAGAATCAAAAACTGTTGGCATTCTTTCTAAGATCAGATATTATGTACCCCGCCCTGCCCTGGTGACTCTCTATTACTCCCTCATCTATCCATATCTCAACTATGGTATTTGTGCTTGGGGCTCTACTACCCAAAATCATTTACGTCCTCTAATTACTCAACACAAAGCTGCTATTAGGACAATATCTAACTCTGGCCCCAGACATCACTCGGTACCCCTACTCAAATCTCTGAATATGTTAGATATTAAGTCACTGCACATTCTCTCATGTGTATTATAAATATATAAAACGCTGAACTGTAATGCCAATCCTGACCTCAACAGCTTCATTGAAGTTTGTAACAGAACCCATGAGCACCACACCAGAAACAAATTCAGTTTTGATATTCCTAGAGTACGACTTAATCAAACCAGAAATGCTCTACAAATCAAGGGACCCAGATTGTGGAATGACCTTCCCAACCATGTTAAAGACTGTACCTCTCTCAACCAGTAAGATAAAAACGAAGCACTACCTAATAAATTCCCTGTAACCTACCTTACCCCTTTATTGTCAACTCATGTCTGTTTTTTTAAACAACGCTCTTTGTCGACCTAATTGTATTTGTGCTGCTTTTTCAGCCATGTTCCCTCCTTTCTTATTTTTATTTTTATTTGTTCTCAACACATTTTATACTTTAAACTCAATTAGTATTAAGTTTTAGTCTTTAATGTTTTTCCTGCCCGAAACGCTTTGCGTAATAGTGGCTTTAGGCATTGTATGTACTAGCTCTATTTATAAATCCATCAACTTTGTATCTTACCTTGTATATATGTACCTTACCTGAATAAAAATTTATTTATTTTATTATTAAGGACCTGCCCGAAACGCTGCGCGTACTAGTGGCTTTACAAGATTGTAAATACTATGCTATGTATTCTCTCAAACTCAATGTACCTTCTTGTATATAAATAAATAAATAAATAAATAAATAAATAAATAAATAAATAAATAAATAAATAAATAAATAAGATCCGATCGAAATTAATGCCATTTCTCAACAACAAGTTAATTAATAATATATTTAATATTAGGTCTTCACACAATCCATCTATGTCATTAGATGTTAAATATCAACTTGAATAATACAACAATGTGAAACACCACACAGGAAATTGAGAACACTACGGCTGAGTGACCCCTGAAAATCACACAACACCTAAGTTTCGAAAATACAAATACGTCACCTTAACAGTTCAACTCCAACTCACCAAGGTTTTTAAACCTAAGTTTGATAGAGAGAGAGAGGGGGGGGGGAGCTACGATTGACAGACTGAGTCCCCTTCTCTCCTGGGAAGGCCAGTCTGCCGGTTGGAATCTCTTGATAAGCTATATATATATATCTCGCTCCGGCTCATTGTCAATCCTTCTGTGTCGAATGTACAGTTCCCTGGATATTTATGGGGAAACCCGGGAGCTAAGCCTCGTCTACTAAGTAGATATACCTCAGGCTCTCTACCTACCACACCTTAAACAGCGGCTTGTTTGATGGAAAGACACCACCAACCGTCTACAATTATCGCCTTAGCGGAGAGCAAGGTCAATTGACACGGCCTGACCCCTGGTCAACTTTGTGGTCATTAACACTTGTGGTCATTAACTCCTATAGGTGTGACTTATTAATTGCTAAGGCCAGACGTATTTGTATTTGTATGTACTACTATGTGCAGGTGTATGTGCCCCTACTTAAGTAGAGTATATATACAAATACTGTATAGTTAATAAAGTATTTTTCCTTCTATTTTTCTTGCTATGTAACTGTTATCATTTTTATAAATTTTGCAAGTATTTACCTACTTAAAATTTTCTTAGATTAAGGACCTGCCCGAAACGCTGCGCGTACTAGTGGCTTGACAAGAATGTAATTACTATGCTATGTATCCTCACAATCCCAGTGTACCTTCTTGTATATCTATAAATAAATATTTGAAATATAAATAAAGATTTGAAATGTAGAATTTCACAACATAAATACTCTGTAAGGCATGGCCAATTGTCTAATGCTTTGTTTGTTCATCTGTCAGAAGATGCTCACCAAATTGATTGGGAGATGGCGTCTTCAATAACAAATTGTAAAAGCACCTATAACAGAAACATAATTGAATCTGCTTTAATACAGATCACAAAAGAAAGTAATTTGAACATTAACAGTGGTTTATATAACTTAGATCCATTTTTAATAGATCAATTAAAGGGCGACTTGAGTAGGATCATTGGAACACATTTGTCTCACTAATTCATTGTAAATATTTACTATCTTATGCTATTATTATCCATGTGTGGGCCTGTTGGTGGGTATGGATAGGAGCTGCATCGTATGGGCCAATAGGCCTTCTGCAGGTCTTGTGCGGCTCATATTTGTGTCCACCTAATTCCATTCATTTGTTATTGTACCTCACCTCACTCCACCATTTTCTCCTGCATATATATGCTCAATACTTGACCTGTAAAACCACTCCTTTTGAAGATGTATTAATGTACGAAAGTACTTAAGGAAATTCCTGTTTCAATTTTCCTCCGTGGTCTGACACTGTCACATTTTTAATCACGTGTATATTTTTCGTGATTTACACACATAAATAAATATTCTAAAAAAGCGAGAGTAACGCCTGTCCACAAATGTGGTGATCTCACAGATGTTAACAACTACAGACCTATATCAATCCTGCCAAACTTGTCAAAAATTTTTGAAAAACTAATCTATAAGCAGCTTTACTTATATCTAGCCAAACTCAATATACTTAGCCATTGCCAATATGGCTTCAGACCCAAAAAAAGCACTAACGATGCACTTATTAGTATGCTTAACTCGATTCATGCAGCTCTTGATAAAAATGAGTTCCCTGTTGGGTTATTTGTGGACCTGCGTAAAGCTTTTGATACTGTCAACCACCAAAACCTTCTTCTTAAATTACATCATTATGGAGTCAGAGGACACTCCCTGCAATACCTCAAATCCTACCTTATTGACAGGCTCCAATATGTTTCTGTGAATAATACAATTTCTCCCACCCTACCCATCAACATTGGTGTTCCTCAGGGCAGCATACTTGGCCCTCTCCTCTTTCTCATCTACATTAATGACCTTCCAAATGCCTCCCAACACCTCAAACCAATTCTATTTGCTGACGACACAACCTTCATTTACTCCAGTCCTGATCCCCCTTGCTCTAAATGCCACAGTAAATACTGAGCTTAATAAAGTCCATCTTTGGCTAACTGCCAACAAACTCACCCTTAACATTGACAAAACTTTCTATATTCTGTTTGGCAATAAATCCTCTAATCAAATAAATCTCAAAATAAACAATACCCAAATTTGTAACAAATTAGATGGCAAATTCCTGGGCATTCTCATTGACCACAAGCTGAATTTCCAGGGACACATTCTAAATATATCAAAAAAAGTTTCAAAAACTGTGGGCATTCTTTCTAAGATCAGATATTATGTACCACGCCCTGTCCTGGTGACTCTCTATTATTCCCTTATCTATCCATATCTCAACTATGGTATTTGTGCTTGGGGCTCTACTACCCAAAATCACTTACGTCCTCTAATTACTCAACACAAAGCTGCTATTAGGACAATATCCAACTCTGGCCCCAGACATCACTCGGTACCCCTACTCAAATCTCTGAATATGTTAGACATTAAGTCTCTGCACATTCTCTCATGTGTATTATACATATATAAAACGCTAAACTATAATGCCAATCCTGATCTCAAAAGCTTCATAGAAGGTTGTAACAGAACCCATGAGCACCACACCAGAAATAAATACAGTTTTGATATTCCTAGAGTACGACTTAATCAAACTAGAAATGCTCTACAAATCAAGGGGCCCAGAATGTGGAATGACCTTCCCGACCATGTTAAAGACTGTACCTCTCTCAACCAGTTTAAGTTAAAAACGAAGCTATACCTAATAAATTCCCTGTAACCTACCTTACCCTTCTATTGTCAACCAATGTCTGTTTTTCTTTAAAGAGCGCTGTTTGTCGACATATTTGTATTTGTGCTGCTTTTTCATCTATGTTTTCATTTCTTGTTTTCATCTACTCATTATGCTCAATTAGTATTAAGCTTGTCATTTAAGTTTATCATGCCCGAAACGCTTTGCGTAATAGTTGCTTTAGGCATTGTATGTACTAGCTCTACCTATAAGTCAACCAATCTTTGTAAAAATTTATTGTATGTATTTACCTTACCTAAATAAAATATTATTATTATTATTATTATTATTATATAAATACAACAAAATTATTAAGGATGGTAAAGAGTCCATTTCATGTGGTCTCCATCTCATGTTGGCCTTCGAATGCATGATAGAGCTGATAAGTTAGCCAAAGAATCTGCCTTTAAATGAGCCGTTGAGTGTAACCTTGGATTGTCAATGAGCAAACAAGTGTAGGGCCAGTTTCGCTGGCCGTACACTGAATGACAGACTTAAAGAACACAAGAGAAGTGTTAAGTCTGCAGACACTAACAATGCTCTCTTCTGCCATGTGAGGGATTCTAATCATCCCATTGATTGGTCTTCCTCCAAAATAATCTTTCCTGCCTCTACTCTACACAGACGCCGTCTTGTAGAATCGGCTCTTATACACAATGTACCCAACATGAACTTGAGTCCTGGCTTTGTTGCTGTGGACTCTTCCCTTTCACAGTATATACTCAAATGCTCTAATCTTTCTAACAAACGTGACTTAACATAAGCTTTCCCCCTTCCATTTATCTTTCTTTCTCTTTCCTTTTCTTTCTCTCTTCTCCCTTTTTTTCTGTTCATTGTCTTCTCCTACGCTCCCTTGCTATCCTCTTCTTATTCCTATTACTATCTCCTTCGGTGGTTATAATAGGAGCTGCCTCGTATGGGTCAATAGGCCTTCTGCAGTTCTCATTATTACTACTATCCCCTACACCTTACTTTCCTCCTCAGCTCTCTCTTGCCTATTTATTGCCTATCCCTACCTCCTCATCACAATCGACTTGAGAATGGTCCAGGACGGACCGAAACGTCGTCGTCCCTTCAACTTAGTGTGTGGTCTGGTCAACATACTTCAGCCACGTTATTGTGACTCATCGCCTGCATATGGACAAGTATATGAGTGGGATTGGGTGGTTATAGATAGGAGCTGCCTCGTATGGGCCAATAGGCCTTCTGCAGTTACCTTTGTTCTTATGTTAAACAAAGCATTTTGGGTAAGTTATTTATAAAGGAATCAATAGTTAGGAAACTTACAGCCTCACGAGTTCTATGCTTACACTCATGGGTCTGTTCAAATATCAACAGGTCACACTGCAGCAGCCTGTAAAATATACAGACAACATATGCACACAGACCACAAGTGTGAGATTCAATACCTGGCTTAGCTCCACACATACAGAATTCGCTGCACTACAACTTGGCACTAACGCACTGAAGAACTGTGTTGGAGTAATTTTCTGTGATTCAAAGTCAACTCTTCAGGCCCTTAAAAACCCAACATGCAAAATAGATACTAGGAATGTTGTAACATACATTTGTAAAAGCAGCAATATTTCAGGAAATTAGGGATGACAGAAGAACAGTTACTGACACTTAAAGGCCAGAAAGCACGACTATAAAGAGCTATGCCATGTTTAGAACTACAGCCATGTACGGGCAGCATAAAACATCCACTAGACAGTTTGACATTGTAATGGCCAGAATTAGGCTGAGATATCAATATCTATGGCAGGTGGCTGCAGGTAATGAATCTCCCAATGGTGAACATTCCAATTATAAACTATGTGAACAAGAACTCGGACATGCTCTCTAACACTATATCTGTGATTGCCCTGTTATCAGTGACTTCAGACCAAATGGTATGAGGTACTTTGAGCTCTGTAACTACTTCATACACTTATGAATATTGGAAAATATTATTGTGCTGTACCCAGATTTGGTTAACCTAAATGGTTAGGCCCCATTTAGATTATGCAGTTCAGTTTTGGTCGCCGTATTATAGAATGGATAAAAATTCACTTGAACGTGTCCAACGTAGGATGACTAAGTTAATTTCCCAAATTAGAAATCTTTCATATGAAGAAAGATTAACAAAGCTTAAGTTGCATTCACTGGAAAGGCGAAGAGTTAGGGGTGATATGATAGAGGTTTACAAGTGGATGAATGGACATAACAAAGGGGATATTAATAGGGTATTAAAAGTATCAGCACAAGACAGAACACGAAACAACGGGTATAACTTGGATAAGTTTAGATTTAGGAAAGACTTAGGTAAATACTGGTTCAGTAACAGGGTTGTTGATTTGTGGAACCAATTGCCGCGTAACGTGGTGGAGGTGGGGTCCCTCGATTGTTTCAAGCATGGGTTGGACATGTATATGAGTGGGATTGGGTGGTTATAAATAGGAGCTGCCTCGTATGGGCCAATAGGCCTTCTGCAGTTGCCTTTGTTCTTATGTTCTTATTTTGCTAGTGGAGGCTAATAGATCAGCCTTACATTTCATGTTCTCTCCTGATTCCATGTATGACTGGCTGTCTTGTGAGATGGGAATATTGGACGAACCTACTAGTTTTTTATTTACACTGTGTAATCTTTCATACAGAATAGAGTAGCAGCACATTGCTGTGAATAGCTAAGCTAGTTAATAAAAATCTAAAAACAAAAACGTTTTTGGGCAAACGCTTTGCCTGTTATAATAAATTGTGTAACAATTTCAATGCCGTTCCATGTTGATTCGTAGAAAGGTTACTGAAATTCATACTAGTATTCTTCTGAATAAAATTACTCATGTCTCTCACCCACAAGACATCACAAAGGACAAATGTTCACTGTACTTATACAAACAGAAGCAACATGGCCAAATCTGTAGCATACGTTGCAGTCATGGGAAAGGGACATAATTCTAGACAAAATTTTACACCTGCCCCTATACAGTAAAACTACTTTTATTTTCATAAATCATTTAAGTACTATATTGTATAAAATTAAGTATATGTACATCAATATCATAAATTCAGTTCTTATATTCATTACCTATGATATACATAATCGTTTACAATAAAATTTACCCTTTGGCCAGAAATTTTTGTTACAGCTTTCTAAATCGTGAAAGGCAGTAATTACTGATATTTATACAGTACTTTAATTAACAGTCAGTACATGACTAATTTTTGGAGGCATAAAGTTAGTGATAGAAGGAGTCATTATAAAACTTGCATATTTTTTCATACTTTATTTAATTGTAGACATAGTACAGTAAGGTAAGGTAATTATCAAAAGAAGGCACCAAACCGGGAAGGCTATGTAGCACCATCAAAGTGCGAAATAATCAGAGGGCACTAAATATCACCAAGAATGCCAATACGAGAACAAAAATGCATAAGGCGAACAATATCAAAAGTATCCGATTCACCTAGAATTCTATCGAGGGACAAGTGACCGCGAGGGAGACATAGTACAGTTCCATATATTCATTCTCAAGAGTAACAACTGATAAAATGCATTCCACAATAGCGTGGAAAATAACATTTAATTCACTGAAGCTTCCAACCCGCACCTCAAAAGTATGTTATGCATGTTATTGTGCATTGCATTTTATATGACAAGGATAGAAGAGTGAAAAACTTTCAGATACCTCAGTGGTACTCCAGGGAAGGTCTAAAGTTTCAATTGGGGTTCCAGTTAGGTACTTAAGATCCTTCCCTTGTGATCATCCATGGTCTGATTAGTAGGATGTGTCTCATACTTTTGAAACCCAAGTTCGAATCTCTGATGATCTAGTTAAATGAAATCAACTGATGAACAATATTCTCTAACTTTTATGAATAAATGAAGATAATTCAGGAAGTATACATACAGGATATTGATATATATACTGTAGTACAAAATGTTTGTAAACAAATAAATTATCTAAGCAAATTGTTTTAAATAAACAAAAACATTGCACAATTTTTTGGGGGTCACCAAGAGATGGAACTGGCATGAGTGAAAAGGCCTACTGTAGTGTTTATTAACAACTAACATACGGCCCCAATACCCCAGGTAAATCAGATGATCCAACTCACGCACAAACATGTTTACATAAGATTTAAGGCACCACAATGATTGTCAAGAATGAGAGGCACATTTCAGAACACATAGGCACTCATGATTATATTTAAAATATTTTGTAACAAAAAGATAACATAATAGATATTTGCTATATTCTCTATATCACGAACACTATAAAATAGATACTAATATACAGATATATCAACTATACAATATTTCTCCTATATTTGAAATTTGAAACTAGGTTTCAGTTTTTTGTATCCAGTTAACAGTTACACTGTTAACTGGATACCAATACTATGTATATTACCTACACTGTAAATACAGTATAAACTATATAAACATACAGTACAAGTACAACTGTATTAGAGTAAAATTTATCACAAATGGTAGCAATATCAACGACAACTGTTCGCTTTTTATCTTACCATAAAAGAAATGCATGAACACTTATCGAAGGCATCTTGAGGTTATCTTGAGATGATTTCGGAGCATAGCATCCCGGTCCTCGACCAGGCCTCCTTTTTGTTACACGTTCCTAGGAAGCAGCCCATAGCAGCTGTCTAACTCCCAGGTACCTATTTACTGCTAGGTGAACAGGAGCACCAGGGTGAACAAAACTCTGCCCATTTTTGTTTCCGCCTCGCACCAGGGATCGAACCTGGAACCTTAGGACTATGAATCCGAATCGCTGTCCACTCAGCTGTCAGGCGCCCTTGCTAAATGTATCTTTCTCCATGAGATCATTTAGTGTGCATGATATATGGAACAGACAAATATTTTTTCCCCCCTCTGGACTGATAAGCAACAAAATAGGCAATAATGATTACTATTTAGATATGTTTATTTATCCAACATATCATGGATAAATAAAGAAAGCCAAGATCTATAAGATGTAAGTCTTCAAGATTGTTAGCAATATACATCTACTGACCAATTGAATTACTGGTATTTATTGTCATATTCACAACTAAATTCTAGAAGTTAGGCAATATTAGAGTACATTTATATCTTGTATGATTAAAATTTATTGCAAATACAACATTAATTTTATACAAAGTAATCTCACTAATTGATATATATATATATGAATGAGAAAATCAACTGGAGCAATGAGGTGACTCGAACCGGTGATCAAGGAACTCCTAGTCACGCACCTTACCCCTATAAGTTATACAGTCCCAGACTGTATAAGTTAAACCAAGTTGTGGTGCAGAGGGGTAAAGATTTAAAGTCGTGGTGCAGGGATTTCCTTGATCACAGGTTTGAGTCATCTCACTGCTCCAATTGATTTTCTCATTAATTGTATAGTGATGTGCATATATGAAACGTTATTCAAATTTAGAGTAGGCTGCAAGAATAGTTCAAAATGGGATTTGGGGGGTATCTAAGAACACACAGACTGCTGTGTTGTCATTGGGTAAGTAAGTATCAAAATAAGGCACAAAAGTACAAAAACTATTTGTCACTGTCATAGGATATTCCAAAGGTTTTAAATGATGCTCAGGATGCCAATACAAGAGCAAATAGACAGAAGAATAACAACTTCAAAGGCATCAGTTAACCCAAGCATTCTATCACGGACCAAGTGATGGGACATTCAGAAAGCAAGACTAGCATCCTTGAAAATAAGGACATTCAACAAGGAATCACTGGGGTAAATGTTGAGGATCTGCAGTTTGGAAGCAGGTCTTGGACACTCCCAGTCCCTAGTTCCAATTCTGCTAACTCTAGATTTCAATTGTTTTCCACATAACTTCTGAAGTTCAGAATCATAAAAAAAATTTAATCTTTGTAAATGCAATACAGAAGGATATTCATTTTTTATTTTTCTGGGCACCCCACAATGAGGTCCAATGTTACTTTCTGTATACTTAACTAATACAATAACTTGGTCAACCTTTGATACAAGAATACACAAGTTTTTCTTGCTGTGCATGCAAGTCTTTTCTTTATGCATGCATTTTTTCTTTATGTAAGTCTTGTTATAAAAAATATTTGACATTCTGTGGCTCACATTAATGTCATCTTTCTTTGGTAATGTGTTTGCCATGCTTTATGAGTAATTAAAAAATTAGATATTCATATAAACATATTTGATCACAGTGATATTAACAAGTCTTTAGCCAATTTTTGGCTACTACAGTACATCAAATCAGGACTTACTGCACATGACATTATGAATTTGTTTTGTTACAATTGTGTTACAAAAGGAAATGAGGTAAAATAGTACCAACACCAGTATCAGTGGCAAGAAAACCATCCCTACCACAGATGTAGAAGTGATGTACTGTACTATGGTTCACTCAGAACAAGTACTGTATAATGAACCAGTTAACAGCTTAAGGAAAAAATAACTGAATAAGGACTGGGTATGACTCACCCCATGTGGAACATGACACTTGGACTATCATTTATCTTAAATGAAAATGTTATGAAATTAACAAAAACTTTAGTACATGTCGGTGTTCAAATTAAAAAGTGCACTAATAACATACTACAGTATGAAGTTTACCAATAATATCAATATCAAGGTAAAATGTGTTAATGACACCCTGTGCATAGTTTAACATTATGTAATATCAAAGTAAATCACAGTCGAGTAGGGAGCTGATATTAAACAATTCTATGGGACACTTATGATAAGACATGGCTGGCTGACCCTACAAAATGTGGGAAAGATTCTATACTTAAGTTACAACAAAATCTGCACACATCTGTTATTCATCAGCGATATGGTTATAAACTGCAGGGTAGTAAATTGCTTTGATGAAAAGTTTAAATATTAAATGAGTAGGAATATCAAAGGTAAACAGAAGCAAGACTAATTTGTTTTTGTTATGAAGGACATGGGAGCTCCACTTATATTCATCGGAACAAGGTACAATGCAACTCGTACAAATATTAAGGGTAAATATATCAAAAGTAAATAGAAGCAAGACTAATTTGTTTTTGCTGTAAAGGACATGGGAGCTCCACTTGTATTCAACGGAACAAGGTACAATGCAACTCGTACAAAATTTGTTTAGATTCTGTATCTACAAACAAAACAGTATCTGTTGACCAGTCTTTTTCCTAGTACTATTGATAACATTGTTAAAATAAATTATGTACAGAAATTGGTGAATGAGCTTTGCACAGTGTGATATAAAAAGAGGCACAGGAATTAACACTGTATTTGGATAAATATTGTGCAAGAGCAGAGCAGCGAAAAATATAGGGGACAGTGGTGCATTGAAGGTGGCAATCAGATCTCAGGGTAAGAATTTACATGTGTGAAACATCATGCTTACAACTCCAACTAAGAATGAAATGTGAAAACTAACAAGATAAAAGCTGAAATGCAACTGTTGATATGAATTCCAGTAAATCCTCACATGTTTGGAAAATTGTTTCCATAGACCTTGTCAAACTCTGAAGTGCAAGAAGTATTTAACTGTTACAAGTTATACGTAAACAAAACAAAAAATTGTTGACCAGACCACACACTAGAAGGTGAAAAGACGACGACGACGTCCTGGACCATTCTCAAGTCGATTGTGTGACAATCGACTTGAGAATGGTCCAGGATGGACCGAAACGTCGTCGTCTCTTCACCTTCTAGTGTGTGGTCTGGTCAGCATACTTTAGCCACGTTATTGTGACTCATCGCCTGCAAAACAAAGAATTGCCTGGTCACAGAAAGCCTGGGGAAGGAAAGATATTCACACAAATATTATGTACTGGGGGCGTGGGTATTTCTACATTATTACCAGTACTGTATGCTGAACACTACTATAATATGACTTAAGTATTATTTATATACACTTGTCGCTATAAACCTTTACATAGATACAAAAAGAAAAAATCTTTTGTACAGTACTTTGAAAATTGTTGTAAAAGGTTATCACTGTATTTTGTGGAAATCTTGTACAGATATTATCACAATTTCATTTGTACTAAAAATTTCCCATTTTTTTTCAATCATTTACTTAATGTACATGATTGAAAACTGTCATACTACAGTATTCAAATCACATATGCAGTCTCTTTAACTCATATGTTGTTAGTTAGTATGCACAATGTGTGCTGTGATTGGCTGTTCCCAGGTAATTAGCAAGCTTTAAGTTGTTTAATCAAGTGTTAAGAATTGTTTTTGTTTAAATACACTTAACACTTTACAGGCTCCAATCACTATCTGCAACTGCCCCCTTTGGTCGAATTGCCAAGTACTCTACTCTTTTTAAGCACACTACGATGTAGGACTTAATTAGCCGAAAAGGATTAAAGGAAAAATTATATTACATTTGGCAATGGCTGTGTTATACATAAATCAAAATGTAAATAGGTAATCACAGGAGTGTGATAGATAATTTTAATATGAAACATGGATAGAGCTCACTAAGCATTTGCATTTTTAATTAATGCCTATACAGTCTATCTTATTGTGAAGTATCACTTTATATGTAATTTAAACACTTCTCATTGATTCCTTTGTTTCAGTCTATCAAATGTCATTCTCCTTATTTTTCCCCCCAGCTTGGAACTAGCCACAAAAGTCAAATACATGTAATGTTCATAAAAACCCACAGGAATGTTTACAGGCAATAAGCTGACTGCACGTGACAAAAATCCCAGATATGTTAAAGAATTTGAAGTGCTCTAATCTACAAATCCTTGATACACAAAAAAGGTAAATAGCAAAATCATTAAATGTTCTAATGTATGCCATAAAACAGGCTTATATATACATTTCTTGTTAAAATACGAATAAATGTTGAAAATTCACATGTGGGGGGTTTATTGTACTTAAAATTTCATGTGGTATTAACAACTGTACAGAAGATGGAAGATGGCAGAGTACAAGCAGACACAATGTGTAGGTAAGTAAGGTGAATTTAGAAAATACTTTACAATGCTTTAGGCATGCTGGAATAATGTTGGTTTATTGCGTAAAAGTGTGAAGCATGAGAAATTAGTAACAAATGTTAGACGACTATATAAATAGGGTTGAAGGTAGATTTCCTGTCATGGCGCATTGTCAAAGGCGGACGAGTTGTCCCTTAGAAGAGGAATTGCCGGGGAGAATAAATTGTTTAAGAGATAGTCAGTCAATTAAGGATGTCAACATATAAACAGAACTTGCCAAGTGAAAGTAGTTATATCCAAAGAGCACAGGTGAACAACAACAGTTAGGTGTGCCACGTACATGAACCTTGCAAGATGGCAGTAGAGTACTTGAGGGGTGGGGGGACATGATACAGAAATTAAATGGAAACAAAAAAATATCAAGGCTAACAGATGTGAGAATGTTTATAGAAATTAAATATCTATACAGTACTGTATAGCCACAAGGGTAAAAATGTATGATACTGTAAAATGGTTATATGTATAAACAATATATAGTGCATGAAGATATAGTACATATAGTAAAATAATAGTCTTACAGCACCTTCTAAGTAAATGAGAACCATTATATCATGAAATCACAACAACATGATGTGTCTGAGAAAATACAGAGGCCATACAATGGGATCGAACTGGCATCCCTGGACTCCACAGCCACACACACTGCTAACTGAACCAGGGTTGCTGGTTCAATCCCATCATATGGACTCTTATTTTTATATGATAGGTCTAGTCACTTTTCAAGCACTAATGCACTATAAGCATTTATGAACCTATCCATTGTGAGGTTTCAAGACACTAATGCACCAATCTACACAAGAATGAAGGGAAGACCAACAAAAGAATTCTTGGAAAATATTTAAATCTCTTCTGCATCATAGAAGATTATATGCTCATTCAGCTTGTCACTGGTATGCTCATCTACTTGACTTAAAACATTAACAATCGTTAAATTCTTGCACAGCTCATCCTGGCTTGACAAATTTTGAATATGCAATTCTTTCAATGATCTTCCTAACTTTCACTTCAAATATTGTAAACAATGCAGTATATCCCCTTAGGACAGCTGCATTTCACCATAACTAAAATTAAAAGTATATTTTCATCACCCATATCAAATTTTACTGTGACATGTTTAAACAATTGTTTCCAATTCTCAACACTATAACTCAGATGCCTGGTTACACATCAATGAATTGATGTAACTGTTAAGAATCATCTGACAAGACACTTCTTAGCATAAAACGTGTTAGCATTTTCGCACGATAATGACGTAGTATGGTGTAGACAAATGTGCATTAATGACGCAGTATGGGATCAAAAATTAACAAATTTGGCCTGCTTTCGGCTTGGCTGCGGGAGAGGCGCGCCGTAGATTTGGACATTATATGCATATATTGTTCTGTACTCCTGTAGGGAACTTCACTGCGAACACATTGACACCAAAATGAAAGAGCTAGGACAAGAATTGAAGTGACAAAGTTGAAAAGAGTATACACATTTTACTGCTCTTGAGCGCTCATGGGTAATGCAATGCCACTTTCTCTGTTTGCTGTGGGGTGGTACATCGCACTTTTGGACTTTATATGCATATACTCCTGTAGGGAATTCTATTATGAACACATTGATACCAAAATGCAAGACCTAGGACAAGAATTGACATGACAAAATTGAAAAAAAGAGTGAAAACCAAAATTAAAAAACTGCGCGCTCCCGTGGAATGCGCTGCAGACCTTGGGGTGATCTGGCACTCGCTTGCCTGGCAAGCGAAAGTGCTAAATTTTCTTACTGAATCCATTGACTCAATATGTACTGTATATGTTTTCTCAAGATATTGTAATACACAAGAGACTGTTGGTAAGTCATTTCTATTTTAAAACATAATAAAAGAAATAATTTTGCCCACTAATGTAACTCATACATTCTATGTCCTTTTTTAATTATTCATCATTATTCTATATAATATATTATTAATGTTTTCATAATGAACAAGGCTTTATAAATATTATAGTTGTAGAGGGCCAAAGGGAAGAAACTTTCTCTAGGATGCTATTGAAATGAACATAACATCATGTCTGAGTGACTAGTTCTCCAAGTTTTGTAGTACTCGGAAAACCTATTTCAGGGCTGTGAACTACCTTCAGTTTTTGTTAAAATATACCCTTTTATACACACATAAAATTATTATAAATAATATCTGTGCTCTCAATATTTTTGAACTGAGCAATTAGGCTGATAAAGAAGTGATCATGTTCATTCATATGTGAAAAAATATATGAAATAATTAAGAATTAAATATCACTAAATAAGTGGAGCAAACTTTGAAAAACAAAGTGAATTTTGAGTAATAATATTATTAAGTTTATGCACTTAAGATTAAGTGTTCTCATATAAATACTGTATGGTGGAAATGTGAATTATACAGCTGCTTGCTAACATTTAAAAATAAAACTTTTTACAAAGGCACACAAAAATGTGTTCATTATAAATCATCTGGATTACATACATACATACTGTATTATGTGTGTGTAAATCACGAAAATTAACACGTGATGAAAAATGTGAGTGTCAGACCACGAAGGAAGGATTGAAACAGGAATTTCCTTAAGTACTTTTGTATTTAAGTGGTCTGACACAAACACTGAATGTGGTCTGACACTGTCACATTGTTCATCACGTGTTAATTTCTTTGTGATTTACACACACATATATCTACAGTATACTGTATATATGAATGATATGGTGAGATTCTTACCATTTAGTGAATAAGTGATTGAACAATAATATACAGTAATGCATGAATTTGATCTGAAAACAGTGTTTACTGCACTAAATGGAATTAAATACAACAAAATATTTTATACTGGTGTATTTGTCAAAACTCTTGTTACTTCCTTACCCAAGTTCTAATTACCTATCACCTCTGCAGCAGGTGACTCGGTAATCATAGCAGCTTTCAAAAGAACAGGGTCATAGCCTTCCGTGGGTTCAATAGCAAAAGCTGATATGAAAACATTGATCACAGTGATGATAAAGACACCAAGAACTATCCAGTTGTTGAGGGCATCCGCTTTCTGTGCATGGGCCTCGTGTGACACATTGTATCTGCCCATGAAGATTAAAGCCACACCAATCACAAGCTGCAACCGTGATGATAATCATGAAACTACCATGTAATTTAATACCCCCGAGACATTATGAAATACATTACTAGTATGCAAGACAAACAGATGACAGACTTACAAATGCAATGAAAACACAAGAACATGTATTTATAAGTACAGAAGCTATGCTATGGGTCTGAACCCGCACTTCTGGACTACCCAGTAACACAACCACCGACAACCATGATGAGCATAAAATAATCTTGACCAGAAGTTCTACCAGATTTAGTCTTGAAGTTTGGAAGGCACGATCTGATACATCGTGCCTTCGATGATACTATCCAAGTTTTATGAGATACTCACCACACTTTGGCAAGAGTTGGGGAATAATCATTACCTACACAGCCTTTTAAAAACTGGATTGTGGTATCAAATGGTGCCTTCCAAACCCCCAAGAAAATCAGGAAGAACTTTCTGAACGAGATACTTTTTTCATTGTGGTTTAGTCAGTAGTGTGTGTGTACTCGAGGAGTCCAAGGATGCAAGTTCCATCTCATTTCACAGCCTCAATATTTGCTCAGAAGTACAAATTATATGTGATAAAAAGTACACAAATACAAAATTAATGTACACAGATATAAAGTAACAATTGCATGCAACAATATGCAATACATTTTGAATAATAACTTACTTGTTCTGGACACTAGATACAAGTCAAGACTAATTTTGTTCTTACATGTACTGTACTGTACTGTATATGCACACTTGCTTATTTGACCAAACTGTGCTTTAAAAAGGGACATTATTATTATATATATTATATATATATGCAGAGCATATTTTAGTACAGTATACTGTATTTGTGCCTTCCAGACAAATTTTCATTATACTCATACTTTAATTTTAACTTGACACCAGGCTATAAGCATTCAAGACAAATTATATACGTATTGTATTATAATTGCAACCAATACTCATAATTGGAATTTTATTTTCCTAATCTCAAATAGACAAATCAACTCTAGCTTGAAAGGTAAACTTCACAAAGTCCATGAAACATTTAATATATATTTTATGCTTCAAAATATTTATAAAATATAAATTCTCACATACCTGCATCACAATGCTAAGCGAGATGAAGGTTATGCTGATGTAGTAATTAGGGCCAAGGTTGCCAAATTTCCCAGCCTCCAGAACATAACGTAGCTGGTTAGCATTAGCTGTGAGCAGAGCTAGATCCATCATGCCTTGTGCCACAGTCTTCTTAGTTGCATACAAATTGACATCTAGTGGTTTTTTTCCCTGTCAGAAAATAACATATATTGTTAGCCAGTTAACAGTAATTGCAGTCTTGTGAGGAAATAGAGAAATTGCACAGTACTGTAAGGAAATGGTTTAAATTACTGGTATTTAAATATTGTGAGACCAGATAAACAATACAAATCGATAAAGAAAGGTATCTCTAAACAGACTTATCTTATGATAGCTTGAACTAAAATGCTGTTGCTTGGAGCATCCTGCAGGCCAACACATCCACCACCCTCAAAAACACTAGGACCTATGAGAGTAGTCAGATCACATAGGTATACTCCTAGAAGTAGCAGAATGCAAACTCAAAGTACAAAGGCAATTGCAAACAAACAGTAAAATGTTTATTTTGGCTGCTTTGGCAGGGACTGCTACTTGTAAATTATCTTATAACTACTTGTAACTGTAAATTAACCTGTCACCTGACTGTAAATGCCACTCATGGCATCAGACTGACTGCCATAGCTGGCCCAGAAGATTCTTAACTTATTAAAACACCTCAATAAACACATGACTTAATAATAAACTTTATCCTTAATAGACACCAGATTTTTATCTGCATTCAAGTTTATCGAGATAATAAAATACATCCCAAAAAGATAAGAGTAGCTTAGGTTATTTCTGTTATCCTGATCTGCATCCCATTACATCCTGATAATGGGCTCTAATAAAAGAAAATGTGGGTGTATATTAATTCCAGTTTATGAAACTATGTGCAGCATCAGTCCACAACTTGAAATATACACTACTGTAATTAAATGTTATTAGGCACAACAGAATTTCAATAATATATATTTCAATTTAAAATGTAAATGAATATGACTTTAAGCATCCATAATAGTGATATGACATGTGAAAGCTTCAAAACATAATATGACAAAGCTTATAGGGAAGATTGGTCATCACAAAGGTAGCTCTCCTACTGTAACTACAAGCTTTCTATGATTTATTTAGTAAAGTACCTATCACTAGCCACTATAGCTTAAATGCTCCAAGCTAATATCTATGCAAACTATCTAAAATTTAATTTTGCATAGTAATTTTAACATATTGTACTGCACATTAAAGAAGGAATGCAAGAACGCTGTACTGGCGGTGTTTCTTGAAACAACAACAAAGATATGATGCAAAACATGCCATAAGAATAAAACATACAGGTTTGATATTAGTTGGAAAGTCTGTAGCCACCGGAATATAGCCATGACTTCCTGGGACTGGGGAGGGCGAGTGTGGAAATGGAGATCTTCGTGGTACAGTTGTTGGTGGCTGACTTGGAGATGTTCCAAACCCATCATCAATTCCAGTATCAGATTCTGGTTTGTGTGTTGGATTTGCATTCCCATTACTGAAAAGATATTATCTGTACAGTATTGTATATAATGTACAGTCAAGTCGCTTATCCTCAATGCTTCAGACCAAAGGCATTTCCAATTTTAGATAATCTCCCTTTCTGCCTAAAAAATGTTATTAAATATTAACACCTATAATTTTCTCAGCATCACCATCTTTATTACTTGGTTGTGATCAATTTGGTGTACTGTATACACTGACAGTAACTCTTGTACCACACACAGTTACAGCCCTGCTCCTGTGCCAGGTAAGTCCACTATGGGCTCACCACAGCCCGTGCTACATGGAACATTTTGTTCAGGGTAGCTGAATTTTAAACACCACCATCTTGTACCACAGCTGAACCTTGATCAGGATTTTTTTTTAAAAACCTTGCAATAACACTTCTTACATTTGAATCATAGCACACACTATGAATCATAGAGGAGGCCTGGTTGAGGACCGGGTCGGGGGGAACATTGAGCCCTGAAACCATCGCAAAGTAAAGTACACTAAGCAAAGATTGCTTTTGCAATCTTTGCTTAGTCTATAAAATAAATCTAGTCTAATCTATAAAAATAAGAGGCCCATCCCATACATATGATAGAGGAAGTGATGGGATTTCAGTCCATCCTAAACCATTATTAAGTTCAGGACAGACCAAAACGATAACACTTCCTACATTTTCAAATGTGTGGGGTTGGTGTCTAATTTTCAGCCACACTATTGTGACTTTCTATCTGCATATTGTAATAATATTTGAAGGCCGAGATTAAACTGCCCAAGAGGTACAAAAAAATAATTTAACTTCTGTAGTTACCATACACGAACTGTAAACAATGAATTGTATCACACAATGTAACAGACTCAGGACAAATACAGAACCTAACTAATATTATGCATCTATATGGGGGTACTATAGCCTCGATTAATAACCAAGGGACCCAGGTTCAATTCCCAGGTAGGACAAATGATTGGGCACATTTCCCTTCACCTTGATGCTTCTGTTCCTCTTGCAGTAAAAAGGAATTTGGTAGTAAGCCAACTGTTCAGGAGTGCATCCTGGGAAAGGATGCAATCCTAGGGATGTTGTAGGAAGCTAAGTATTGGCTTCCAGTCTGTGACAAGAGGAATTAATGCTACTGTTGGACACAAAACATAACACGGTGACCCCATAAGATTTCCCGATGGGACATGCCCAACAAATAGATACCCCATAAATGCATCTTTGCATAACTTGTGGGGAACTGAACATAGGCACTAGACACCACAGCCAATAATGTGTTCTCTATGGAAATCTTACCCTACATCTTCAGCATCAGTCTCTCTTAAGTCAGCAAGTGGGGCCAGCTCCATTTTGCCACGCCGCCGAAGATCTCTGGGCATTAAGCAGCTGCAAATACCATCCAAAATTAACAGAATATAATAGCTTTGAAGAAACTAACAATAATAGTAATAACAGTTATTATTAGTTTCCCCTAATAATTTCAAAATTGTGATACAGTAGAAATGAATGAATATATAAAAATGTAAATATTGACAGTATACAAGTTTACTACTCTACAGCCTTAACTGTGAATGAAGTACCTGTATATAGAGACCTATCACACAAGGACAATCAAAAACTGTCTACTCGAGCTGATATATCTCAGGATATAAACAGAGTGGTGTAAGGAGCCCAGGCTGATGCAAAATAAATAGATGAGAAACTATCAAATTGTACACAAGTGCTTTGCATATAGCCATTTTCAAATATTTAATTATTTAATTCAATTCATTGTGTTGGGGGGACAGGAAGCTAGAGTGTATTTATACACTTTTGGCTTATTTCAGTCCCTGTGGCATAGTGGTACGACGTTTGCCTGGCAATTCATGAGCGCTTTGGCCTGGGTTCGTATCCTGGCCGGTCGAGGGAGCCGGTCGGCTGAGCGGACAGCACGCTGGACTTGTGATCCTGTGGTCCTGGGTTTCATCCCAGGCGCCGGCGAGAAACAATGGGCAGTTTCTTTCACCCTATGCCCCCTGTTACCTAGCAGTAAAATAGGTATCTGGGAGTTAGTCAGCTGTCACGGGCTGCTTCCTGGGGGTGGAGGCCTGGTTGAGGACCGGGCCGCGGGGACACTAAAGCCCCAAAATCATCTCAAGATAACCTCAAGAAGATGTGCATTAATAAAAATTAATGGCCAGGGACGATTTACTGGGCGCAAATCCTTAAGTGTAACCTCTGTTTATCCAACAGTAAAATGGGTACCTCGTTAAACGATTTGGTGGGTTGTAGTCAGGGGGAACATAAGATTAAGGACTTGCCTGAAATGCTATGCATGCTAGTGACTGTACAAGAATGTAAGAACTCTTGTACAGAATAAAAAAAAATAAAAATAAAATATTGAGTACAGAGGTGCCCCCCCCCCATGGTCTAATTACTGACCCAGCCTAGGATGCAACCCCACAGCAAGCTGACTCGCTCCTGAGTACCTACTTACTGCTAGGTGAAAAGAAGCATTAAGTGAAAGGAAATGGCTCAACCATTTCTGTCCTGCCCGGGATACGAAACCGGAATTCTTGATTATACGTCGAGAACGAACCCGACTGTACTACCGGGACCCAAATATATTATATATATGCTGTACTGTATATATACAGTGTATTATATATATTATTTGACTTCATTGGGTTGGTTTCAAAATCCATTGACAAACTTATCTTTTATATGAAGTGACCCATATAACCTTGACATACGCAAAATGGGATACAGGTCACTTCATACATAATAGTTCACCAATTAACATCAATAACTTGGCCTACCTAACAAAGCCACATCTTACAATATAAAGATTTCAGAATTTGAAAAACTACGGTATGTGCAAAATTTCCTTTATGACATTACATTGTTGTAGACAGCCATTTCAACAAAGCTTATTTTCTAATTGTTCAGTTCGAATATGCTAGGTTAGGTTAAGTTATGTAAATTTGGACTGAATTGGTTTTGTTAGGCTAGAGGTTTTAATATCAGTAAGTGAACTTTTATAGGGACGAAGTGTCCATAAAACGCTATGCGCTTTAACTGCCCGAAATGCTATGCGTGCTAGTGGGTTTACAAGAATGTAAAAACATTAATGCTATGTACTCTAATAAACCCAATGTACCTTCTTGTATATAAATAAATAAATAAATAAATAAATAAATAAATAAGTAACCTGAATGATGTTGAAGATTAAGCCACAAGAGGTAGCACGGGCATGAATAGCCCGTAAGACCTTAATGATTTTGACAGTACTGTACCTATAAATGATCCCAACCTTCATCTGACCTAAAGAAATGTTGACTACCATTTGACCTGATACCCTCACACATTCTTAATGTACATTTGGTAAAGATTGGTTGAGGTATATGGGAGCCGTGTGACGTAATGTAACCAGCGTAGGGGGTCACTGTATGGCTGACCAGTGTAAGGGTCACTGTACGGCTGACCAGTGTAGGGGTCACTGTATGGCTGACCAGTGTAGGGGTCACTGTATGGCTGACCAGTGTAGGGGTCACTGTATGGCTGACCAGTATAGGGGTCACTGTATGGCTGACCAGTGTAGGGGTCACTATGGCTGACCAGTGTAGGGGTCACTGTATGGCTGACCAGTATAGGGGTCACTGTATGGCTGACCAGTGTAGGGGTCACTATGGCTGACCAGTGTAGGGGTCACTGTATGGCTGACATGACCAGTGTAAGGGTCACTGTATGGCTGGCCTAACCAGTGTAGGGGGTCACTGTATGGCTGACATGGCCAGTGTAGGGGTCACTGTATGGCTTTCACGGCCAGTGTATGGCTGACAAGACCAGTGTAGGGGTCATTGCATGGCTGACATGACCAGCATAGGGGTCACTGTATAGCTGACCTGACCAGTGTATGGGTCACTGTATGGCTGACATGACCAGTGTATGGGTCACTGTATGGCTGACATGACCAGTGTAAGAGTCACTGAATGGCTGACATGACCAGTGTATGGGTCACTGTATGGCTGACCTGACCAGTGTAGGGGCCACCGTATGGCTGACCAGTGTAGGGGTCACCGTATGGCTGACCTGACCAGTGTAGGGGTCACCATATGGCTGACCAGTACAGGGGTCACCGTATGGCTGACCAGTGTAGGGGTCACCGTATGGCTGACCAGTGTAGGGGTCACCGTATGGCTGACCAGTGTAGGGGTCTCCGTATGACTGACCAGTGTAGGGGCCACCGTATGGCTGACCAGTGTAGGGGCCACCGTATGGCTGACCAGTGTAGTTGCCACCGTATGGCTGACCAGTGTAGTTGCCACCGTATGGCTGACCAGTGTAGGGGCCACCGCATGGCTGACCAGTGTAGGGGCCACCGTATGGCTGACCAGTGTAGGGGCCACCGTATGGCTGACCAGTGTAGGGGCCACCGTATGGCTGACCAGTGTAGGGGCCACTGTATGGCTGACCAGTGTAGGGGCCACCATATGGCTGACCAGTGTAGGCGTCACTGTATGGCTGACCAGTGTAGGGGCCACCGTATGGCTGACCAATGTAGGGGCCACCGTATGGCTGACCAGTGTAGGGGTCACCGTATGGCTGACCAGTGTAGAGGTCACTGTATGGCTGACCAATGTAGGGGCCACCGTATGGCTGACCAGTGTAGGGGTCACCGTATGGCTGACCAGTGTAGGGGTCACTGCATGGCTGACCAGTGTAGGGGCCACTGTATGGCTGACCAGCCCAGGATATCTTGTCATCCCATCTTGTCGTATGGCTATCCCAGCCCTATCATAACACTATCTGAACCACTCATATAACTTTCCCATGCTTTCTTTTATCCAACAAACGTTTTCTTTCCACCAAACTTTTCAAAACTAGTCAACAAGCATCGGACGCAAGATCACACTGTCCACCTCTTATCAGCCTCTCCCAAGCACTATTACTTCAGTTATCTCAGGAGTGTCTTAAGATATATCTCCAGGAGCCAGGTGGTGGCAGGAGGAAGGGCGAGAGAGCAGCAGAGAGAGACAGAGAGAGAGGTGAACACCACACAGCTACACACTTCACACTCAAGTGCTCTCACAAGTATCCCAAAAGCGTCCCGTAAACAAGCCAGTGACGTCACATCGATATCACACCTCGCACAGCTTATATTTATATGCAAAAAAGTCTTATATTTACGTCATGTTATGTTAGGTTAGGGTACGTTATGTTAGGGTAGGTTAGAATAGGTTAGGGTAGGTTAGGGTTGAATAGAATAAGATAATTTTTGTTTAAAAATAGTAGCGATGACGTAGAACGACACATCTTTTGGCCCTTTTTGAACCTGGGAACCCTCCACCACTCCCCCAATCATGCATACGACATATTTATTTTTTAACTACATATACTAACTGCTGTATGCTTAAAACAACAGAATGAGGAGCATGAAAACGACGACAGCAGAATGGTATATTTGCAATTATTCAAATGAAGTCTGCATAATATGATAAATATATATAAGTTAAAGGGGCAAGAAAGCCAAGCAACGTGTGCGTGACTAATGACAGCCAACGCAATATAATATTCTCGGAAGGGACGAGTTTTTGTTCACAAGTGTTGGCTGCCGGCGCCATGCAAACTAGGAAACTTCGTGCTGCACTATGCCATACACATATTACACTGGGCATATGCATATATAAATATTAAAACCACAATGGTAATGGTTTTGCTCGAAACGCTGCGCGTAAGTGGCTTTACAAGATTGTAAATACTATGCTATGTATTCTTACAAACCCAATGTACCTTCTTGTATATAAATAAATAAATCAATAAATAAATGGTACATACGAACTTTTAAAACTCACAAAGAATAACAAAAATATTCCAAGTTTTCCTCCACATTATCAACACATTCTTTATATTATCTTGGAGATGCCTTTAAATATATAGACGAAAGCTTAGAATTTCTGTGTTTCTGGCCACTATCTCTAATGGTCTAGATGAGAACCGGAAGCCGGCGGCTTGTCAAAGGTCACCACATGTGTCCTGATGATTTTATCAAGCTTGATCTTGAATTGCAACAGTGTTTTTGACATTTACGGCTTCGGTGGGTAGGCAGTTCCATGGATTTTATTTTTATTTATTTATTTGTATACAAGAAGATACATTGGGTTTATGAGAGTACAGAGCATTGAAATTTTACTTTCTTGTACAACCACTAGCACGCATAGCGTTTCGGGCAGATCCTTAATCTAACACATAATTTTAAGAAGGTAATATCTAGCAAAATTAAAAGAAATGTTTTCAGGTACAACCCTGTGGGTGAAACAGTTATAACCCTGTGGGTGAAAAAGCATCTCCTGTTTCCTGTCCTACATTTTGGCTTTATTGTTGAGCTTGAAACCGTTATTGATCCTTGTTTGAGTTACATCTGACCTTTAAAAGAAGTAGTCTGCATCAATATCCTCCAAATTGTTCGATGTTTCTAAAAGCTTCGATGAGGTCAGCCCTGACGTCATGTCTGGTTTACAGTGTTGTTAGCCCTTTGGCTAACTTAAAGTTGACTTAGTTCTGGAATGAATTTTGTTGCCCCTGTGTTGAACTTTCTCCACAGCGGCTATATGTCTTCCTGAAAATGAGGTCTCCATGTTTGGAATCAATAATCCAAGTGATGGAGAGATTTATACAGTTTACCTGAGAGCCACTAACACTAGTGGCCTCGACGAGGACAGGAAGCCGGCGGCTTGTCGAAGGTACCCCCCTATTTGCCTTAATGATCTTATCCAGCTGTACTTTAAAAGTGAACAGCGTTTTGGCATTTACGGCTTCGACGGGTAAGAAGTTCTATGGGTTAATAACCCTGTGTGTGAAAACGCATCTCCTGTTCTCAACTCAGTCCTACACTGTGGCCCGTTGTTGAGCTTGAAACAGTTGTACAGTTGTTCCTTGTTCAAATATGTTTAGTGAGACAAGAAAAAAAAAACATCTCAAAGGGATAGAGTAGCTTAGGCTATTTCTACCCCCCCTTCTTCCTTGTTTGTGTTGCCCCACAATTAGCTAGGGTCTTGAATAACTAACCTTCTTTTTCTCGAAGTCAAAGCTAGGTACGTTTGACTATTCCTAGGGCTTGTTTTTTTTTTTACTGCAACTCTCAATAATGCAACTTTCAAAGATTATTGAATTCTGACTCCAAGGTCCTTTTTTAACTCGATCTAATTTGGTAGTTGTGATGTGTATTGTTATGCCCCACACGCAAGGTCTCGCATTTTTCGATATTAAATAGTATTTGCCAGTCTTCCGACCATTTGTAGAGCTCATGTAGCTCTCCTTCCAAGGCTTCGGTATCATTTCCACTTCCTACTTTACCATAGACATTAGTGTAATCTGCAAATTTAATAATGGACGGTCAAAAATTTAATGATGATTTAATGACCTTCCAAGTAGATTAAAAGCTCTACGTCTCTCAAGCAGTTTAAAAATAGATACTAAGAAATAATTATTAATTATAATTATGTCTAATTAACATGATGTAACAAATCTCACTTACATTTCCTCATCCAAAATAAGCCAATTTTGTGTTTTGTTGTTATTGTAAATGTTAAATATTCCAGCTGTACCCTGTCGAAAACTATAGCTTATATGATAAGGTAGTCTATGTCTTTCATCGTTATCACTTATATATTGTATATCATTTGCTAAATTTCATAAATAACTCATATATGTTAGTTGACTGCTCCTTTAGTATCCTCAAGCCTAATAAATAATTTAACTAAATTATTTTAAGTTATGCTCGAAACGCTTTACATATTAATAGATTTATTTAATAATAATAATAACAATAATAATAATAATAATAATAATAATAATAATAATTAATTGTGTCAGGGACAGGAAGCCATAATGTATTTATACACTTTATATGTAAATATGGAATCCCTGTATATACAAACACCCACAGTAATATATGCTCTTATTTATATTTTACGAATATTTTATAATTATTATTCTCGTTTTCTTCATCCTATTATTATTGCTACACTGGATTATTAGTACCTTATAGCTCACGTACAGCTCATCAATGCTGTAACTTGCTTAGCTAAGCGAATATTGGGGGGTTCAAGTATGTTTATTGAGACAAGAAAAAATACATCTCAGAGGGATAGAGTAGCTTAGGCTATTTCTACCCCCCTCTTCTTCACGTCCCTCAAGGCACACAAATCACAATACAAGAATCCCATTTAACATTGCAGGTTAATATAGTAAGCACAGCATATAAGTGTTACACTCCTGGGGCAAAATTCTTGTAGCTCCTAGGTATACTGTCTATCATATCATTATTACACATCCAAACAATTTGATGTGCTTCACTACTTATTTCCGTATTTCTATAGGTATAAGTTGACACTCTAATACATGATGTTCTAAGGTGTGGGCGTGCGGTATACTACATAATTTACACTCCTTATTCAAGTTTAAGTTCAAGTATGTTTATTAAGACAAGAAAAAAGATACATCTCAAAGGGGTAAAGTAGCTTAGGCTATTTCTAACCCCCCCTCTATTTCAAGTCCCTCAAGGGGCGCACAATTCAGTGAGTACAGATATCATATCTATTTTCTTTTTTATTTCTCTATACCGTTTTACTTTAACCTTTGTTTCAACATTTGTCACTACAGAAGGTTGAACACCGCTAACACTACTAGAAAGTTCATTTTCCTGACTATCATCAATACGTCATGTTCTTCCTTACTTTCTTCAACACACGTTTCACTTTCCATTTCACGTCCTGTTTCACTTTTCATTTCACGTCCTGTTTCACTTTCTATTTCACGTCACGGCTGTCAGGTACTTATCAACTGGGTGCCAAGTCATGTGGGAGTAATAGGAAATGACACTGCAGACGAAGCCGCAAAACTTGCAACTAAGAGAAGAAATGTAGACATTTACATACCACAGAGTCTATCACAGATTAAAAAAGTAATTAGAAACAGAGCAATGCAAAAGATGTACAGTGACCACAACACAGCAGTTGCAATATCAGGATCTGTGGGTTGGTACAAGAATTCAATCAACTACTAACCACCTAGTTTGATGAAAGGGAGCAGTAGAGCAACAGAAGTACACTAACATCGCATTAGGCTTGGATACCCATGTGTATGGGAAATAGGCTTACAGATTCCGGAAGATCAGCACTGTGGAGAAATGCCCGACAGACCACTGGAACATTATCAAACACAGTGCAGAATTACAAACCCATTAAGATTACAACAAAGCAGAAGAAGTTGTTAAACACATGGGACAAAATCTTACTGAAGCTACTATACGAGTCATAAATACTCATACTCCGCCCAGGTAAAACAGAAACAAGCAACACTTAGTGGGCCAGCCAGAGGCTTAGGGGCCCGCGCAGGAATATCCCTGTAAAAAAAACAAAAAAAAACTAACACTCACAGGATTGGTATATGCGGCCCGTTACCACTCCGAGGATGAGGAAAAGGGTCTATTACCACCAAGAACGGGTATAGAGTCCACTACCACTCACAGGATGAGTTTAGGGTCCACTACTACTTACAAGATGGGTATATAGGATCCACTATCTCTAACAAGATGGGTATGGGGTAAACTACCACTCACGGGATGGATATAGAATACGTTTACTATCGAACACAGGATGGGTATATTAAGCCACTACCACACACACAGGATGAATATATGGTAAAGTACCACTCACAAGAAGGGTAAATGGTAAACTATCAAACACAGGATGGATATGGGGTGTATAATAAATGAACCAAACAACATCTTGCTATACGCCCACCACCACCAACATTACCTCATGGTAGACCAACACCACCACCTGCGTCCCCTGGTGGCGCCAGCTGGCAGCCCCACCCACCGACACCTGTCAATCATGAGTTCTGCCACGAGTCAAATGCTTATTTTATTTACTGATGTCGCCAGCAGTGGCTAGTTTGTGTACACAATGCTCATCCTGTGAGTGGTAGTTTATTATGCATGTTATACTCAACTTGTGAGCGGCAATTTATTAGGAAGCCTATACTCATCCTATGAGCGGTAATTTATTAAGAGCTCCATACTCATTCTTTGAGTGGTAGTTTATTGTGTACCTTATACTCACTCTTGCGTATATATTACAAGATGAAAAGAGACCTCAGGTAAAAGGAAACGTGCCAAAACGTCTCTGTCCGACCCGTTCTTAGGCTAGGCTCGTTAGAGCGGCGGCCATCACCCCCCCCCCCCTTTTCCCCCGAACACATTCATCAATTTCAACATTTTGTCTATTAAAAATTGGTTTATTCTACATGTATTAGTTAATATTATTATATATTAAATATATACTCACCCTTGCGTATATGCTTTCAATTCTTCCTCCGTGATCTGACACTCATATAAAGTTAGGCGTAGGTTAAGTTAGGTGCTTATCTATTTATTTATTTATAAATAAATAAATAAGATTTCTTGTACATAAATCAATGTACAAGAAGATACATTGCGTTTATGAGAGTACAAAGACTTGAAGTTTTACATTCTTGTAAAGCCACTAGCACGCATAGCGTTTTATTTACGGTTTAGGTTCTGTTGGCAATTATCTTATTTGAAATACGTGGGTGAAGCATTTACATGTGGTTTAAACAGAGGTCGTCATTGAAGCGCTATTTAATAGTTTTTTTTTTTAACATTTACAGCTTCTGCGGGTAAGCGGTTCTTTGAGTTACTAAACCTGTGGGTGAAAAACGTTTTCAGTCTTACATTGTGGCTGGTTGAGCTTGAAACCATTGTTCTTTGTTTGTGTTACATCTGACCTTTTGAAGAAATTGTCAAGATTAATATCTTCTAAATTGTTCAGTATTTTACAAGTTTCAATGAGATCAGCCCTGTCATATGTCTGATTTGCAGTGTTGAGTGCAAATCTTGACAGGCACGCAAGTTGACCCTTAAGTACCTCAACCGTTCCTGGTATGAGAGTTGGCGGTGTGAGGGGCATGTTTACCCTCTCCCTGATACTGCTGGTTCTGTTAAGGTGATGAATCTTAGTGTCACCTTGACGTCTGTGGCGGTACATGGTGCCCCTTTCGAATTTCAGGACGAATTTTTAACCTCCTGTTTTGAACGATTTGGGACTGTGTTAAGTGTTCGTTGGAACAAGGTCCTTGCCGGGCACTGTGTTGGTATGCTTGACGGCTCCCTCACCCTGACGATGTCGCTGAAGTGTAGTGTACCGTCGTCGATGTCCATGTTGGGTTACACGCTCCGCTGCCTGTATCAGGGGCAACCGCGCACCTGTTATAGGTGTGGTCCAACCTGTTCTCGCACTTGCTTAGAGTCAATATTGGCTTATTTAATAAGTGCATATGTGACATACTAATTGATTGTGAATATTTTTGTTTACCTTGAAAAGCTTCATAGAAAACACCGACCTCACCTAACCTTCTTAGTATGTTGAGATAAGCATCTTATTGCTTCGTAATTACAATTATTACTTAACCTATACCGTAGATAGGTTAAGTAATAATTGTAAATAAGAAGCAATAAGATGCTTATCTTAACATACTAAGAAGGTTAGGTGAGGTCGGTGTTTTCTATGAAGCTTTTCAAGGTAAACAAAAATATTCACAATCAATTAGTATGTCACATATGCACTTATTAAATAAGCCAATATTGACTATAAGCAAGTGCGAGAACGGGTTGTGTGGTCACGAGGGTCATCTGGCTGCAGCGTGCAACGTGGGAGCAACTAGTAGGGTGCATATTTTTCGTGCGGAGGATTTTCCACCCCTGTTGCGTTCGGACGATACTGAGGATGGAGCGAGTACTGTGCCTGAGGCACCTAATTGCCTGTCTGCTGCTCCGCCTATTGAGGCGCGTTCTACGGCCTATGCGACACGTCTGGTGACTGCTGTGGCCCCCTGGTGTTGTTGAGCCGTTGTGTGTGGGAGTTGGGCCGTCGCCTGTGCTGCGTGTAGTGCAGGATGTTCCAGTGGAGGTTCATGTCCCGCCCCCGCCTGTGGATGTGGTACCGACTCCCGGGGACGCGAGTTCTGCTGTTTTAGCAGGGATGCTTCGGCAGGGGAAGGTGCCTGCCGTGCCTGTGTGTGTCGGCAACTGTAGTTCTGATGCTTTAATCCCTTTGCAGAAGCATGCACGCCGGTGTTCTGAGACTGTTTCCCAGGACAGTGCGGGCGATGTGGACTTTTCGGACGGTGAGGGTGTGGACCGTGTGGATGTGAAGATGGTGGCCATGTCTGCGGTGGGGCCTGGTGGGAGTGGTGTGGTGCGGCCTGTCTCGATGCGGCAGGCTCGAAGTGTGTCTCCCCTTCGTGGTGTGCCTTGGGAGGAGGTGGGGGAGTATGGTGCTCTGGCGTCCCCCATAGTAGATGACGGGGCTGTGAGGGACTCCCGAGTTGCTACCTGTGCCCCCTCCTGCGTCTCCTGCTGTTGATCCCCGCAGTGGGGGGGGGGGGGTTGCCCCTGATGATCGGGACCTCGTCCTGGTGGTGCGCCGGGGGGGAGGGCCTCGCCTCCTGTACCCAGTGGTGGGGTCGATGCCGTGCCTGCATCCCCTGCGGTAATTCCCCCTCCTTCGTTGCTCCGGTCTGGGGGAAGCCTTGTCCCGGCTGCCGTGGTCGTGTCCCGTGAAGGTCAGGTGTTGGGCCCTTAACGGGATGCCCGGGTCCTTCCGATCCCTTGGTGCCCTTCCACTATCTGGGTGTCGCGATTGATTGATTGATTGATGAAGATTATGCCACCCGAAAGGTGGCACGGCATGAATAGCTCGTAAGTGGTGGCCCTTTTGAGCCATTACCAGTATCAAGAGCTGATACTGGAGATCTGTGGAGGTGCGACTGCACCCTGCGGGACGGGAGATGTCTCCCGTCTGGGTGTCGCGGGCGAAGGAGTTTGTTTATAGGGTGCCGGATAAGATGTCTCAGACGAAGGTGCCGCCTGATGGCCGGGTGTCCTTTGACACGTTGATGATTTGGGAAGCGTACTACTTGCGCTTTCCGATATACAAGTTCCCGGAAAAATATTAGTGGACGTCATGTACACAACGCTTCGCCATGGATCAGCTGACGCCATGAACTCGACATCCAGCCCTAAGGTGCGGCAAATCTCCCTCTACTGTCCGCCTCTGTTTTAGTCACCGCTCCTCTATCTACGGCACGACGCGACTAGCTCTTTTGACATTCTTATCTTCCTCAGCGTCAACACGTCTCCCATCATCTGTCCGGGTGCAGTCATCGAGAGGGTAAACCCTTCATGCAAACTGCACCTACTCTCAAGAAGAAGAAGAAGCGACATCACTGGCTATTGTGCAGGTAGGTCTACGACGAGACTACATCCACCAGCTATGGCATCACGCTGGTTGTCATAACTACTTCACAAAGGAGCTAGTATGTCATTGAAGCACTGAGCGACTTACCTCACTCTCCAGCGTCCAATGTCTGCTGTACAAATGTTTGTATTTCCTGTGTGGGAAGCAGGCTGTGGCGCTCAGAACTTCAGTCAGGGTTTACCAACATCCGCCCTTGTGTTTATTATGTTTTGTTGTTATATTATTTTCCGATTTGGTCATTGGTTTCCTGTGTGGGGTGTTCTCGCCACGACGTCATTGGTCAGTCGCAAGAGGATTATTTATTGTAAATCAGAGTTCATCAACAAAATCAGCTGCAACGTAGCGTGTGTCAAGATTTAGTTTAGCTTAATTATTATGCACCCCACACCCAAATTGTAGGTGGTGAAAGATGCATCCTATATCCATCCTGTGAGTTGTGATGGAAGCTGGTGTATCCCACACCCATCCTGTGGGTGGTGATAGAAGCAGGTGTACCCCACACCCATCCTGTGGGTGGTGATGGAAGCTGGTGAACCCCACACCCATCCTGTGGGTGGTGATGGAAGCTGGTGTACCCCACACCCATCCTGTGGGTGGTGATGGAAGCAGGTGAACCCCACACCCATCCTGTGGGTGGTGATGGAAGCAGGTGAACCCCACACCCATCCTGTGGGTGGTGATGGAAGCAGGTGAACCCCACACCCATCCTGTGAATTAGGAACAGGATTTTGTACATGAAAATAGCACAAGGGAATGTGTGGAGTGAGTGGATGCTCAGCATGTTTAGGGATTTAAGCACGGGCTGTGTCTTGTCTGAAGACGGAGTTTGTTATAGATCGGATAGAATATTTTTGCTGAGTGATGATGGGCTTGAGGTAATTTGCAGTGGTCGAACCCCATGCATAGATACCGTATGTTAGATAGCGATAGATTAGTGAGTAGTATAGTGAAAGGAGAGCAGAGTGGGGAACATAATATCTGCAGATGAAGAGTCACAATAATGTGGCTGAAAAATGTTGACCAAACCACACACTAGAAAATGAAAAGACGACGACGTTTCGACCATTATCAAGTCAATTGTCGACAATCGGCTTGAATGGACCGAAACGTCGTCGTCTCTTCATTTTCTAGTGTGTGTGTGGTTTGGTCAACAACATAATATCTGATTTTAGAGAGTATATCGACACTTTTTTTTATACATTTTTGGCTGTTGTATGTGGGTGACGAAGTTTAATGTCTTGTCTGTGTATAGGCCAAACAACTTTCCTAGGCCAAACAACTTTCCTAATCCTACTACGTACAGACTTCGTTTTTCCGACAATGGGTATTATGATTATTTTACGGCGAGGGAAGTTGTACACTTCCGGCTCGTACATTTAACATCCTGAATTATCCGTTAAGTGTAGGATCCGGCCCTTTACTTTACGATTATATAATCATATAGGCTGACCACTTTATCCTGACATTACCTTCCCTTTCATCACGTGGCTCACTTCAATGAGTGGAAAAGTTGCCAGCTGTGCGGCACAACCTTGAGCCACCTGGCTATGTTGCCAGTTGGCATACAAACCAGTAGTTAATACTCGCGGACCTCCCGCACGACAGCGACATATACGACACAGTGTTTCACACTTATAAACATGATCGTTACTACACATAAGCAGAGGGTTGCCACCCCCATACCATACCCATCCCGTGGGCGGTGGAAGATCAAGGGTTAACGAGGTACCTCATACCCATACCTTGAGGTTACCTTAAGGTGCTTCCGGGGCTTATAGCGTCCCCGCGGCCCGGTCGTCGACCAGGCCTCCTGCTTGCTGGACTGATCAACCAGGCTGTTGGACGCGGCTGCTCGCAGCCTGACGTATGAGTCACAGCCTGGTTGACCCATGAATAAATCCACAAGGGCCGTGACGAGGATTCGAACCTGCGTCCAAGAGCATCCCAGACGCTGCCTTAATCAACTGAGCAGGAGCACCCCATACCCATCCTGTGGGCGGTGAATGGATTACAGAGGCACAAGGGCTCAGGAAACAGTGGTGTCTAGTACGCATACGAACATTGATCGGTCAGCTTTGCTCTGGTCTGCTCACTAGTGTTACATTATTGTTTTTGAGTACATTGATACATAGAGTTTTTGTATGTAATTATTGTTTGAGACTGGTTGTGCCAGGGTTTTGTCGGCTGTAGGTGAGGCTATTTCCTTGTTGTATCCATCATATAACCCATCCTGTTTAAATAGTACTTTTTGTAACTATGTGCACCATAGTACAAACATTGATGTACTAAGGAATTAGATAGTTGAATTTTGTACTATTCACTTTATAGTTCGAAAAAATGAAGCTAAAAACAAACTTAAATATTCCTAGGCCTAGTACAGTACACATATGCACTATATTAGGCCTCATATGGCGTGTATTAGGCCTAGGAAGGTTAGGTTAGTTTAGTTTGTCTTTGCAACATAAGCAGAAAATAGTTTTCCGGTTTGTCTAAATTCAGTAGTACCAATTTATACTTTCTAATGATTGATAAAGATTAAGCCACCCCAAGGGTGGCACGGACGTAAATAGCCTGTAAGTGGAGGCTGTTTGAAGCCATTACCAGTACCAGTAGCTGGTACTGTAGATCTGTGGATGAATGGGGGTCTGGAAAGTGGGACAGTCTGTAGAGGAAGCTTCGGTGTCGCAGAGAGTAGAGACAGGGCTCAACCCAGCAAGGGCGAGGATTTTTAGACAGATAGCAGACTCAATCACACCGCACAAAGCACTAGAGGGGTTGCCAAGAGGGCCGAGCATCAACCAGAAGCCCTTGTTGATATTCCGTTACAGCATCACTATCTCAAGGGGGCCCTCAGGACTCTATTTTTTCCTGTTCTTCGGTTTCTTGTTTTGGCTTCGTGTCTGTACATGGGTGTCCACAGGGTATTGCGGGAGATCCTCAATATTCCGCGGTAAGTCGATGGTGATCGCCTGGCTATTTCTGAAAGCCGACCTGTGGTTGTGTCCTAAATGTCAGGTGCGTTGTGACCCCTCAAACATGGGCGTACGTACCTGATGAGACCTCGAGGCTGCATCTTCGAAGCCGTACTCGTCTACGCCGGAGAGTTCCTCATCGTCCACACGCTCGTCTGAAGATGAGTAGTCCTCTTCGTTTTGTGTCACCAGTATTCCTGTTTTCTGTGTGTTGGGTACCGGTGTCAGCGTCGTCTGGGTGTCTGCAGTTGTCGTCGTCTGTGGAGAGTCCGTCTGGGTGTCCGCAGTTGTCGTCAACTGTGGGACTTCGGTCTGGGTGGTTGCAATTCCATATTGTCACTGGTGCCAGTACAGGCGCAATGCCATTTGTTTCCAAAAGCCCGTTCACTGTTCTGAAGAACCAGTTGTGATCTTGTTTCGCAACTATGTCCACATAGGCAATGGACGTGGATGTTCTGGATAGATGTCGGCGTCTCTGGTTTTGGTGGGTCCTGCTGCTGAGGCTTGTTTGGACGCCTCTGGACTGAGGCGTCCAGTCCATACGATCATAGTCTGCATCTGGCTTGTAGAAGGGAGGCTTGGGAATCAGGTCCAAGGTCGAAGGTCGCGGCGACTTGCCTCTGGGCAGTCGGCCACATGGTGGTCTTCTTTTTAATCTTCTTCAGTTCCTCCTTCCCTTTTGTGTAGAGGTAGGTGGCGGCGGCGTGCTGTTATCCACAGTTCGCACATTTCTTGGTGGTGGCGGTACAGTCCTTTGTAGTTTCGAAGGTCATCTTCATCGTGGGTTGAGTGGCGTCGTTAGTCTTGATGAGAAGACCTGTCAGAGCTTTCAGTATAGTGCCTCATCGGCTAACCAGCGGTTCAGCCTGTTCATAAATATCGTTTTCCCGGCAGTGATTTGTTTGGGAGGAATCGGTGAGAGGTTCGCCTCCAGTAGTGGGACCCGGCGTTCCAGATCCTGGATGTTGTGTAGATCCGCTTTTGTTGCCACGATTACCGTGGCCTTGTTACCATGCATATGGACATCAACTGGTCCCATTGATGTTACATTGTCAATGGCTGCTGCAATTTCCCGCTTGTAGACTCCGAGGAGTCGCACCTTCACTTTGTATGTCAAGTTCTCTGGCAACGCCTCAATGGCTCAGATTGTCAGGAGACCCTTGGAGTGTAGAGTGGCTTGCCGGCAGCTGTGTGGGAACAGTTTACCAGTAGCACGGGCTATGGTGAGCCCGTAGTGGACTTACCTGGCACAGGAGCGGGGCTGTAAACGTTTGTTCTAATTGCGTTGTACGTCGGTATATGTACTATGATCCTCATCCTTTCTATAAATACTATCAAAACAGGAGGATGGGCTGTATATACATTGTATTATTGTGATAAATAAAAGTTTCACCTGGAATCATTGTTGTTCCAGATACGTTTGTCATGCGACTTGCATATTTAAAGTATATTTGGTTTCAGAATAACAAACAAACAATGCAAAGATGTGAAATGTGATGCACTCCCACGATTTTCCTTCTTACCAACCACTTGGATTGAACAGTAGAGCGACGGTCTCGCGTCTTGCAGGTCGGCGTTCCATCCCCGACCGTCCATGTGGTTGGACACCATTCCTTCCTTCCCTCACTCCTATACTACATCCTTATCCTCATATCCCTTCCAAGGGATATATAGTCGTAATGGCTTAGCGTTTTCTCTTGATAATTCCCTTCCCTTCCCCCATCTTACCCAAAAAAACACAAACGTTTCTCGGGTACAGACAAAAGGAGTTACCGGTAAGTCAGGTTAAGAAGTTAGATCTGGCCAGCAACTACATGGGTGACCTTGAGGAAAGCTTCGTTCTTGGGAAGGGGATCTCGTTAATTATAGCCCATTTCCTGTCCTTGAGAATGTTTACCAGTATGCCAGGTCAAGACTAAGTTACACAAACATGTCAAGGCTAGGCTGCAAGATGACACTATTTCCGGTTATATTCTGGAGCTTCAGACAATTTTTTTGTTCTGCATATTTTCATTTATCCCACTTATTTACTTATTATCTACTTTCAATTATTTTACTAAATTTTACTTTTACTTATATAAAATAAATATAGGGTTATACATCACCATTTAGTAAAGTTAATTAAATTATAATGGAACTTATTGGAAGCCTTATAATTTACTTATTATCTACTTCAATTAAGCCATTTATACAACTTAATATAATAAGTAAAATAAGCCACAGGAATATCCATAAAGCTTAGAAGAGCCTAGGGTAATGCAGAGCACAACATTAAAGTTAATATAGGAAGTAGAGCACCAACAAGCAGATGCCTAGCTGCTGCCAACCTGACGGCGAAGGCAGGCAGGAGGACTAATATATGGAGAATTAAAATAACATGTAAATCAGAGAGGGAGTCATACTCAGCTTCGCCTCGAGGTGGCGTGATCCCCAGGAACAGGACGTGGTCCACCGGCCAAGCGACGGCACCCAGTGTGTCACTTGTCAACGTAGTGTTGACAAGCGCCCAACAAAAAAAAATCCAAACGCCCAACAAAACATTCCCCAACTGCCCAACAAAAAAATTCTAAATCACCCAACAACAAAAACTCCAAAATGCCCAACAAAAAAACTCCAAAACGCAAGAAAAATAACAAATCCAAAGCAACCAACAAAATAAAAAAAAAATCCCAAACACCCAGCAAAAAAATAAATAAATGAAACACGCCCAACAAAAAATTCCCAGACACGCAACAAAAAACAAAATATCCTCCCCCCCCAAAAAAAAAAAAAATCCCAAATAACCAACAAAAACCAAAATGCCCAAGAAAAATTCCCAAAACACTCAACAAAAAAATCCCAAATGCCCAATAACAAAATCCAAAATGCTCAACAAAAAATTCCCAAACACCCAACAACAACAGAAATTCCCAAACACCCAACAAGGACTCCTGGTTCAACCTTGACGCCGAGCGGATGTCTGGACACCTCCTCCGCCTGGGAGCTGCCGGATCACGTGTTTTCGCGTTTTTGCTTTGCTACTGCCGTTTGGCATCCCTCTTCAACGGTCCGATTGTACGACGCCTGGCGCACATATCCCCTTGGGTCACGGGATTGTTGATTTTTTTTTTTTTTTGGCGTGTTCTGGCTGGTTCTCCCGGCGGGGTGACGGTGTTTGGGGGCCGGCTTGGCCGAGAGGTGCTGGGGGTTGGTGGGTCTTGGTGGGGTACTGGTGTGCCCTCACTCGTGGTGGACGGCCGACTTTTGCTCTGCCGGGGGACACTGGATGACTTTTTGCGTTTTAGTTGGGGGCCGAGTTTTGGTTTTGCTACCTGGTGTTCTTTGTGTGGAGCGGGGCCGGTGCTTGTCACCCTGAGGGACTCCTGCGGCTCCCCAATCATCTGCCCGTCTGTGCGTTTATTTGCCGTATGGCATATTAGTTTCTAGTGATTGACGTCACTCGTTTCGCGATTTGGCTTGGCGTTCCACCCTTCCAGGTTTCGAGATTCACCCTTCACGGGTACGTCGGGGTGCATCCGATCCCACGATCGTCGTCCCCCCTAAATCAACAACAAAACGCCCCCCCCCCAAAAAAAAAATCCATTTTGGAGTTTTTTGTTGAGCGTTTTGGATTTTCTTTTTGAGCATTTTGGAATTTTTTGATTGTTGGGCATTTTAGAATTTGTTTGGTTGTGCGTTCTGGATTTTTTGGGAGGTTTTGGCATTTTTTTGTTGGGCATTTTGGATTTTGTTGTTGCTGGGCATTTTGGATTTTGTTGTTGCTGGGCATTTTGGATATTTTTTGTTGGGCGTTTTGTAATTCTTTTGTTGGGTGATTTTTTTTTGGGGGGGGGGGGGGGATTTTGAATTTTGTAATTACAGTGGTATCTCCGTTTTCGAATTTAATCTGTTCCCAGAAATGGTTCGGAAACCAAAACGAATTTTCCCATAAGAGATAATGTAAATTGAATTAATCCGTTTCACACCCCCCAAAAATATTAACTTAAAAATACATTTTATACATACTACTATGTTTTGTACTGCAATATATACAAGCATATCTTATCGTTATTGAGGACTCTTGGTGACGTATGGAAGACAGTGAGGAAGAGGGGAGGAGGAGAGGTGTTAGTGTGTGGAAGCGGAGTCCCCCCTCCATTGTAACAGCAGTGATGACATTTTTAGGGTACTCTCTCTCTTATGTTTTGCAGACATATCACTAGAACCAGTTTGTGGCTCACTGCTTGCTTATCTTACCAAGAATCTGTCTATAGACCCTTGTTTTTCCCCTACGTTTTAACACCTGTCAATGTGAGATATCACATTGTCTCACTATGAATGATCTCTTGTTTTTCCTCTGTTGTCACCCTCACAACTATTTTCTTAGGTTGAACTTTACCACTGGCGTTCTTGGAACCCATGGCATGATATATAATATGAACATTCATGTTCAGAAACCAAAAAAGCACAAAAACAATGGAATCCTTCACAAAGAATTCAAGCACGGTCACTAGGTGGGAGACACTGTTTAAATACATTTTATACTTTAAACTCAATTAGTATTAAGTTTTAGTCGTTAATGTTTTTCCTGCCCGAAACGCTTTGCGTAACAGTGGCTTTAGGCATTGCATGTACTAGCTCTATCTATAAATCCATCAACTTTGTATCTTACCTTGTATGTATGTACCTTACCTGAAGAAAAATTTATTATTATTATTATTATTATTATTTATAACTGAAGTGCGCTATGTGCTCAGTCAGCCCATGCTGCAACCCATCCTCGGCTCAAGTCAATTACATCCCAGCCCGTCCTCCAAACAAAGATCCAAAAGTGATTCCATGCACCCGCCAAACCCCCTGTTTATGAATGAAAAGTGGTTTACACACGACTCACAACTGCTGACGTTCAAACATATCCAGAACAAGTGTTTCACTGACGAATTTTGTTCGAATCACAACGCTATAAATGCTTCACCCACGTACTACAAATACGAATAATCGCCAACAGAACCTAAACACCTAACCTAACCTAACCTATGCCTATATATGCACAATATGCTAATATATTATAATATTAATTTATACTTGAGAAAATTCCCGTTTTGAATGAACAGCATATTAAAATTTATGAATGCGTGTGTGGGGTCGATCGCTGGATGTACAACCCGTCCTCGACTCAAGTCCATTACAACCAGCGGTCGCCCCCACAGACGCATTCATAAATTTTAACATGCTGTTCATTTAAAACAGGAATTTTCTCAAATATAAATTAATATTATGATATATTAGCATATTATGCATATATAGGCATAGGTTAGGTTAGGTTAGGTGTTTAGGTTCTGTTGGCGATTATTCGTATTTGTAGTACGTGGGTGAAGCATTTATAGCGTTGTGGTTCGAACAAAATTCGTCAGTGAAGCATTTGTTCCGGAAGTGTTCGAACGAAATGAGTTGTGAGTCGTGTGTAAACCGTTTTTAATTCATAAACGGGGTTTGGCGGGTGCATGGAATCACTTTTGGATCTTTGTTTGGAAGACGGGCTGCATACGTGTATCCAGCCCGTCCTCCAAACAAAGATCCAAAAGTGATTCCATGCACCCGCCAAACCCCCTGTTTATGAATGAAAAACGGTTTACACACGACTCACAACTCATTTCGTTCGAACACTTCCGGAACAAATGCTTCACTGACGAATTTTGTTCGAACCACAACGCTATAAATGCTTCACCCACGTACTACAAATACAAATAATCGCCAACAGAACCCAATCACCTAACCTATGCCTATATATGCATAATATGCTAATATATCATAATATTAATTTATATTTGAGAAAATTCCTGTTTTAAATGAACAGCATGTTAAAATTTATGAATGCGTCTGTGGGGGCGACCGCTGGTTGTAATGGACTTGAGTCGAGGACGGGTTGGTGTATCAACAAACTCGAGCACCGAGGCAAACCTCAAATACCGAGTCAAATGTTATGAAGAAATTGAGCTCGAGAACTGAAAAAATTGAAAATAGGGGCATTCGGACACCGAGGTTCAACTGTAGTTGTTGTCAGTATCCATTTGTTTTAAAAAGCATCCATTTTAATTTCATTTTCCTACTGGATACTTACGCATAACCGAATCTCGATTTTTTTGTGATTGTTCTTGTTTTACTGTATGTATGGCAATGTATAACATAACAGAATAACATTTTGGTAATTCTTAACAAAATTTTCATTATAGGATATTACAAGGTAAGAAAAGTGATGCTGTTTAATAATTTTAGGCTACACAGTGAAGGTAAACAATTCCTTTTATTTCTTTGTTGGAGCATCAGGGGATGCAGTATGAGTTGCACAACATTTGGGAGGGGCCACAATACAAGTAAGTCTCTGTGGTGTAGTGGTAAGACACTCACAAAACAAAACAAAACAAAGCGTTTTGCGAGCGCTTTGGCCTGGGTTCATATCCTGGGCTGGCAGGATTTACTGGGCATCGATCCTTAACTGCAGCCTCTGTTTACCCAACAGTAAAATATGTACCTGGTTGTTAAATGATTTGGTGGGGTCGTTGTTACGACCCTGGGTTCTCCAGTGGAAACCAGAGGTCAAAATTGAGCTATTAAACTTTCTGGTAGTACAGTTGGGCATCTAGAATGTCAATTGTTTGTATCTTCCCTGCCAGACGTAAGACTATTATTGTTTCTCAAAGAGCATTTAAAGACTGAGCTGGGGGTTGATTATTAAATAATAACATAGGCACCAACTTTGCTTACTAATACTTTCTAATCATTCATAAAGTAACAATACGTTTCATAGGGGAAGATCTTTAATGTGCTTAGCTGCACGATCAATTAGGCTCCTCCCGGCACCACAACATGAGGGAGGCAGCTGGTGGCTAGCTCGGTCTTCTCTTGGCTGGTGGCGTGAGGTTAAGACCTACTCTGTGGCTGTATCCCTACTCTCCTTCCTTCTCCTCTTACTTATTTCCCTTACCTGAAGTTCCTGTATCCTTAAGCTAAGTACAGGGCATTAGTGAGTGTGCCTACTCTGGTAGTAACGATTGGTGAGACCTGGGGATAGTATTTTGCCAGTGTTTGGGTACCCCTAAGTGTTGTGTTTTGTATTAGGGTCCCACGTGGTTTCACTACCCTAAGCTGCATCCAGCTTCAGTGCTTATCCAGTAGTACTTTACCCTAGCTTGTTATTAGTGTAAACCTTGTATCCTGCCTACGTGGACCAAGGCTTTTAACGTAAGATAGTGTGGTAAAGTTATTATTATTATTGTTATTGGTGTGAGTGTATATGGGGGGTTGTTAACGGGTTAATAAATAAGTACATGAATTACAGAGTATCTCTTCTTCCAAGGTGGGAGCGCAGTGATCAACCCTTAGACTAACATATTTGGTCTTGTAGCAAGTTATTACTACTGTGGATAGTTTATTTTGGGGGCCGGGCCTTTTAGCTCTCCCATATTTGATACTCCTGTCTTCTAACTACCTATACCCCTTAATAGTACCAGTACCCCATAGAAGCCCCACTCATATCATTTGTAACAGTCGTATATCGGGAAATATTAGGATTAAGGACTTGCCCGAAATGCTACGTGTGCTAGTGACTGTACAAGACTATAAGAACTTTTGTATATATAAATAGATCAAATAAATAAAAAATAAAACTATATAATCTGCAAAAATACAAGTTTTGATGGTACAGTACAGTAAAGGATATGTTACTACATGAAATTTCCCCCTGCACAAATATGCTCAACACTATTTGAGGGGTCAACTGTACAAATGTTTTGGGTCATTACTTTTCTTCATAGGTTTACCTTATAAATCTATAGCTATTTTATAGCTATAAAAGAATATGTTATCTGGTGATCTTATAATTTTGTAAATTTTTATCTGAATAGACCTGTTTTGTCACTGTTTGCATTTTATTGGAACTGAGAGACATATGCAGCAGTCTTCCTAAAAGGAACATGATGCTCAAGGAAGAGGTGATGAATTCCCAACTCCTTCAACTTTGTAAGACATCTGGACCTAATTAATTTTGACAATGTCAACATTGCTGATGGTTCATGACTGTAGATGCCCAAATTCACAAGCTTTTACTGAATACTGTAGTACTGTATCTCCAAATAAAATTCTCTATATTTTTAAAGTTTAATAATTTCAATAATTTGTGATAGCTCACATTTCCTTTATTTTCATTTAGCTCTTATACAGTATTCCCAATTTACATAAATTTACAAAATAATTGTAATGACCACATTACAAGCTGGGACAGCAATATAATAATTTATTTAATGTATAATATAGCAGTTTTGACAAAACTGAAGATCAGCAATCTTATATTCTAACAGTTGCTTCCAGCATTATACATTATCCTGCATATTATTATAAGGACAACAGTGTGTTAATGTGGTTATGTCCAAATGAAATGTTCAGCTTATCTTTAAATCCCCTTTCTATAAAATACTTTATTCAAAATGGTATAGTACTTATGTGACAGTTAAATTACAAGAACAATATACTATTGCATACAGAAATATATTACAGTACCCAGAACTATGATCATGTTAAAACTAAAAATAAATATTTAAAAAGTCAGCATCAAAGTACAGTTTCATCAGTTAATCTCGTCTTCTACCCACTTGTAAGACCGATAAACTACTTTACCAGATTGGTCTAAAGAGGCTAAGACAAAGGTTTTTTTGGTAGAAGTGCCAATACGAGACCAAGACACTAGATCGCACTGATCTACACTCTCTACATCCCATACACACTTGACAATAAAAGTGGCATGAAATAAGTGAGGGTCTCCTGGGTATGCTAGGAAATCACCCCCAAATTTGACTCCTGTTGTCAAGTAATAATGATGCTCCCAAAGATCTTTGAATACTGCATATCTAAGTTTTTCCATTCCAGTTGTTGGAAATGTCCACTTTGCAATATCAAATTTTAACACATCTATCATGGGGTTTTCTGTAAACACCTCTATGACTTGAAGATGTTCAGGTAATGTCTGTATTTTCCGCATTTCTTCCTCAATAACTTTCTCTTTTGTAAGCTCACAATTTGCGTGAGATGCAGGATGTTGTTTTTTTCTGAGCTCCAACTTCTTAAGTTTTCCTTTAAGAATTGTGTCTGCAATGTTTTCAATTTCTTGTTTACGTTGCTGAACAGCTGCTACAATTTGTTCCTGATAACAATTTTGTCTAAATGCTACAAATGTATCCTTTATTTGACATGATGGTGGCATAAACATTTCTTGATATGTGACAGGCTTTGCAAACCCTTTCTCCAATAAAAGAGTAACTTCTTCTGGCATCAGTTTTAGAGGAAGGCCCATCATGGAAGACTGGTGAGGGTTCCTAGGCAGGCCTCCCACAAGACAACCAATAATTCTAAATCTCGTCCATGCAAGTTTCACATCTTCAGCATTCCAAATATGTCCCTGGCTGTGGGTTATAACCACTTTGATTTGATCTTCATCATCAGAAAGAGTGACCACTTCCATGGCTTAAATCTTGTATAAAATATTGAATGATATTACACGTTCTGCATTTGAATTCTGACCATCGAGTAGCACTCAACAGCACATTTTCAACTGATTCCTATGGAGAAAAATAATATGTTGGTAAATTTGGTTACAAATATATATTATATTATACTGGTTGCAACTAAAATCCATTTTCATTTAAATTAATTCATAAATTTTTAAATTCAGCTCCTACATTTATACACATGTCGTTCTCCATTTCAGATTGATTACAGCTCAGTATAACCTTTGCCAATGATTTTTCTACAGTCGTTTATAATTGCCTGTTTTAAATTGTCAAGAGTGCAAAGTCTGGAAGAATACATCACTGATTTAAAATGATCCCACAGAAAATAGCTTGATGGTGTAAGATATGAACTCACTCGTCCATCTGTCCCATCTCCACGTAATATCTAAACCAAATTTACTTTACAAGGATGTTTATTTTCAAAATCTTTGCAGCAGACATATGACTACTGGCTAAAATTTTCTAAATTATTTTTTTGAACTCCTGGCTATGTTTGCAAGAGTAATTTCAGTGGTGGCATGATTAGTGGATGTTTGAGAACAACCACTATGTGGCTTATCAAAAACACTACCAGTTGTCATTTAACAACTTCAAAGTTTTCCAATTAAATGCTGACTGTATTTATCAAGGTAATTTTAATAACTATGAAGCATAGGAATAAATCCCATGCTTCTCTCTAACTTTTGCTCATTACAGACAATGGCAGCAGTTCTATTTTTGTGGTGTATATGCACTAATTCTTCGTAGAATATGCATATCTGCAAAGATAATGTTTCTTAATTTTATGAAGTACTTAATTAAAAATAATTTTTTTCTCTATGAGAATGGACTTTAGTTACACCCTGTAGAATAGAACTACAAATAGTAAAACTTAAATAATAATAATAATGTAAATATAAATCAATGTAAAAAATTACATTAAATAAATAAATACAAAATTTAAAGAAATAAATTAATGGGTTGCAAGAGACACACTATGGATCAGCCTTAGAATATCAAATTGGCTAAAAAATTAAAAAAAAAAAGTTACTATATTTGTAAACTCTGACAAATATAATTATCAGGTGTTCTTGCAGTAAGATGCAATAATTTCAATGTAAAAATACCATATATGTATTGGTAAATTATGTATGGAAAATACCAAACTTAAGTATTAAGAAAACAAAGGTGTCAGAGCAAATTCTAAAATTTAAATCAATATATAAATCCAGAATTCTGTACTGTACAGTGATTTCTCAGTTATCTGAAATTATATACTTCACCAGAAATCTTAATGAAATATTTTCTTAATAAATATTATACGATATTATTGAAATATCATATTTATAATATTATTAATATTATAAATATGATATTAAGATAATATCTTAATATCATATTTACAATATGATTATTTAGGCTTCTCTAGTTATGTAAATTAGATGCATAGATGAACAAATAGATAACCAAGTCTTGGACTGCTAATAAATGTAATGTTCATACCATTCGACTGGATTAAAATTGAACAATACATTAATAAATTTATGGTATACAAAAATGCTGTATGTAATTCTTGACTTATAAAATTACATATACTCTACTTATTAAGCAATCACCATAAACAGATCCTCTATTTTTTATCAACATTATCTTTTTATTATTATAGTCACAGTAATCATAAATAAAATATTTTTATGTTATCATTATCATAGTAAGGGTAATATTCTGGACTGACCCAACAATTATTTTTTCAAATGTATTGTTTTATATGTACTGTAAGTATTAAGATGTACATCATTGAGGTATCATAGGTTCAACTTCGGGAACCTTTCAGTACCCCTGTGGGGGCAACCTCTGAAGCCACTTCTGCCATCTCCATACGTTTTTCAGCAACCCCTAAGTTGAGCAAGTCAGGTATCCACACAGCATCAAGGAAGAACCAAGGATCCCATTAAAGAATTGTAGGCTAGCTACTGGATAAACAATCCAACTGATTTATCTTAGGGCCTCGATTTAACATTAGTGGCCTCGACGAGGACAGGAAGTCGGTGGCTTGTCGAAGGTTCCCACCCATTTGCCTTAATGATTTTTTCCAGGTGGATTTGAAAACCTATTTGGCATTTAGGTTTTATTAGTTTTGGCATTTACAGTTTTGGCAGATAGGCAGTTCCATGGGTTTATAACTCTGTGGATGAAAAAGCATCTCTTGTTCTCAGTCCTACATTAAGGTTTATTGAGATTGAAACCATTGCTGTTTTGTTTGTGTTACACCTGACCATTTGAAGAAATTGTCCGGATCAACATCCTCCAGCTTGTTCAGTATTTTAAAAGTTCCAATGAGATCCGCCCTGTCATGCCTAGTCTACAGTGTTGTTAGTCCTGTAGCCTTCAACCTTTCTCAATACCTGAGTTGACTTAGCTCTGGAATGACTTGTTACCCGGTGTTGCACTTTCTCCAGAGCAGTTATATCCTTCTGAAGATGAAGTCTCCATGCTTGGATACAGTAATCAAAATTCCCCCTTCAGAGCAGGAGAGATTGCTGAAATTGAGGGAATACAGAGAACATATACGGCACGCATAGGCAAGATAAAGCACCTAAATTATTGGGATCGTCTCAAAGCTCTCCAAATGTACTCACTAGAAAGGAGACGAGAGAGATACCAAATAATATACACATGGAAAATACTGGAGGGACAGGTCCCAAATCTGCACAGTAAAATAACAACGTACTGGAGTGAACGACATGGAAGAAAATGCAGAATAAAACCAGTGAAGAGCAGAGGTGCCATGGGCACAATCAGAGAACACTGTATGAACATCAGAGGTCCACGGTTGTTCAACGTCCTACCAGCGAGCATCAGAAATATTACAGGAACAACCGTGGACATCTTCAAGAGGAAACTAGATTGTTTCCTCCAAGGAGTGCCGGACCAACCGGGCTGTGGTGGGTATGTGGGCCTGCGGGCCGCTCCAAGCAACAGCCTGGTGGACCAAACTCTCACAAGTCAAGTCTGGCCCCGGGCCGGGCTTGGGGAGTAGAAGAACTCCCAGAACCCCATCAACCAGGTATCAACCAGGTAAAATGGGGCACACCAGCGCAGTTGAATCACTACCTTCTTTTTCTCAAAGTCAAAAGTACGCTTGATTATTCTAATGGTTTGGTTTGCTTTTCTGATTATTCCAAGGGTTTGGTTAGCTTTTACCTCTGGTGCAACGTTTAGTGAATGGTGGATTTTGACTCTACGGTCCTTTTCTTCATCAATCTTCTGTATTGTAATGTCATTGACTTCGTAGTTGTGGCGCGGGTTGCTATGCCTCACATGCAAGGTCTTGCATTTCTCGATATTAAAAAGCATTTGCCAGTACACAGTAATGACAAGTACACAGTACTTTTCATTAGCTTATCTGCCACACATTGACACTCATCAATTATTACACTTACATGGTATCATAGACGACTTCTACTATAATTGTAATTTTCCCATGAAGGTTTTCTTCTTCTTCTTGATAGTAGGAGTAGTTTGCACGAAGGGTTTGTCCTCCCGATGACTGCTGAATGTTTTTTAAACTCAGCAGTGGCAGTGTTGTTGTTGTTAGTGAGAGATGATCGCTTCCTTGCTGGTGCAATGTTTACGTTTTCTATGGTGTATAAAAGAACCATAAATTATGGAATACTACTTCATTATATATGTAAGTTGCTGAGCTTAGAGACTATATTTGTGGTCGGGTTTTACGCCCATTGTTGAATAATATACATTAAATTTTGTAACTAGCTTATCAAGAATGTAACTTTATTTTTTTTTTAGTTTAGTTCATTTATTATGTAAAATAAATGTAATAAATAAATGTAAAATGAATGTAAATGTAAATGAATGTAAAATGAATGTAAAAATGAATGTAAAAAAAAATTATGCACCCCATACCCATCTTGTGGGCGTTAGTGGAAAGGGTTACAGAGGCACACAATGGGCTCAGGGACTGAACCCAATTTCTTTCTTTATTATGCACCCCATACCCATCCCGTGGGCGGTGGTGTAAAGAATTACAGAGGCACATAATCGGTTCAGGAACTGAGCCCTCTAGTTACAAAATACAAATACAAATATTTATTCAGGTAAAGTGCATACATACAAGGTAAGATACAAAAGTTGATGGATTTATAGATAGAGCTAGTACATACAATGCCTAAAGCCACTATTACGCAAAGCGTTTCGGGCAGGAAAAACACTAAGACTAAAACTTAATACTAATTAAGATTAAAGTATAAATTTTGTTGAGAAAAAATAAGAAAAACATGGAAAAAGGGGGGGGGGGAAACATGGCAGAAAAAAAACACAAAAATACAATTTGGTCAACAAACAGCATTGTTTAAAATAGTTGACATGGGTTGACATTTTGGGGGTGAGGTAGGTTACATTGAGTTAATTGCGTTTCTGCCCGAAACGCTTTGCGTAATAGTGGCTTTAGGCATTGTATGTACTAGCTCTATCTATTAATCCAACAAACTTTGTAAAATCTCTTGTATGTATGTACCTTACCTAAATAAACATTTATTTATTTATTTATTTATTTATATATTTAATTAGGTAGTACTTAGTTTTTATCTTAAACTGGTTGGGAGAGGTACAGTCTTTAACATAATTGGGAAGGTCATTCCACATTCGTCCCTTGATTTGTAAAGCATTTCTAGTTTGACTAAGCCGTACTCTTGGAATATCAAATAGGTATTTGTTTCTGGTGTGGTGCTCATGGGATCTGTTACAACCTTCTAGGAAGCTTTTAAGGTCAGGATTGACATTACACTTCAGCGTTTTATATACTGTATATATAAAATACACATGAGAGGATGTGCAGTGACTTAATATCTAACATATTCAGAGATTTGAGTAGGGGTACTGAGTGATGTCTGGGGCCAGAGTTAGATATTGTCCTAATAGCAACTTTGTGTTGAGTGATTAGAGGACGTAAATGATTTTGGGTAGTAGAACCCCAAGCACAAATACCATAGTTGAGATATGGATAGATGAGGGAGTAATAGAGAGTCACCAGGGCAGGGCGAGGTACATAATATCTGATCTTAGAAAGAATGCCAACAGTTTTTGAAACTTTTTTTGATATATTTAGAATGTGTCCCTGGAAATTCAACTTGCGATCAATGAGAACGCCAAGGAATTTGCCATCTATTTTGTTACAAATTTGGGTATTGTTTATCCTGAGATTTATTTGATTAGAGGATTTATTGCCAAACAAGATATAGAAAGTTTTGTCAATGTTAAGGGTGAGTTTGTTGGCAGTTAGCTAAAGATGGACTTTATTTAGCTTAGTATTCACTGTGGCATTTAGAGCAAGGGGGTCAGGACTGGAGTAAATGAAGGTTGTGTCGTCAGCAAATAGAATTGGTTTGAGGTGTTGGGAGGCATTTGGAAGGTCATTATAATGTAGATGAGAAAGAGGAGAGGGCCAAGTATGCTGCCCTGAGGAACACCAATGTTGATGGGTAGGGTGGGAGAAATTGAATTATTCACAGAAACATACTGGAGCCTGTTAGTAAGGTAAAATTTGAGGTATTGCAGGGAGTGTCCTCTGACTCCATAATGATATAATTTAAGAAGAAGGTTTTGGTGGTTGACAGTGTCAAAAGCCTTACGCAGGTCCACAAATAACCCAACGGGGAACTCATTTTTATCAAGAGCTGCATGAATCAAGTTAATCATACTAATAAGTGCATCGTTAGTGCTTGTTTTGGGTCTGAAGCCATATTGACAAGAGCTAAGTATATTGTGTTTGGCTAGATAAGAGTAAAGCTGCTTGTAGATTAGTTTTTTCAAATATTTTTGACAAGTTAGGCAGGATTGATATAGGTCTGTAGTTGTTAACATCTGTGAGATCACCACATTTGTGGACAGGGGTTACTGTCGCTTTTTTTAGAATATCTGGAAAGGTTTGGAGTTCAAGTGACTTGTTGAAGAGCAATGCGATAGCATTTGTTCAGGAACAGTCCTTATCTCAGTGTTTCTATATACATTAATCAACGGGCCATCAAGAACATAATGGGCAAGGTTGTGAGACCTTAACATACCACATAGTTTATACTTCGTGTCATTATCATGAGCACCCATTCCATATTCCCAGTAATACTTGTACCCAAGCCTGAGCCGCATGTACACAGAGTCACTCCAAGCATTTCTCCTTTTACCATAAGTGAAATGTTGGTGTTTTGACTCACATACATGTAGTGTTGCATGGTTTGACTTCCCTCATACATTATACCTCTCCTCGCCACTTCTGCCTGTTCCTGAATATTTCTGATTTTGTTTCTTATTTGTCTCATTGTGAATACACATTCGATGTCAACTTGTGGTTTTGATGTGGCACGTTTGGCTAAGTCATCCACCACCTCGTTCAGCACTATTTCAACATGAGGTGGAATCCACATGAATTTCACATTGTGACCTTTCAGCTGTATCTCAGTTATCCTTTTCTTACAATCCTCAACTATGGACATGAAGACTGGATTTCGACTGCTTAAGGAATGAAGTGCTCCTCGGGTATCGACAAATACAAAAACATCTTTGTCGTCATGACGTACTTCTTCCAAACCAGCCAAAATGGCCTGCAGTTCAGCTTGTGTGGATGATATATACTTACTAAGTCGAAGTTCAATTTTCCTGTCCACAGTCCAAAACACAGTATATTCCCTTATTAGAACACCACACCCTGCCCTGCCATCCTCCGCCACCGACCCGTCACAATATACATGTAAACTATTGCCTCATGGTAACTGAGATATCATGCTTCCATGCAAACAACGTAACTGTCCCTGTTCATGATGAATCTTTTTCACCTTGAGGGGTACAATTTCAACGTCAATTTTCTGTTCTTTCCAGGGAGCCGACCTATTACACTGGTGAGAGGGTTTACAGCAGTCAAGTATATCGTATTCCCTGAGGCCATGAGGTAATCCCCTCGTGTAGCATGTCTCTCAGTTTCCTGGAAGTGTGTACGTCACTCAAGCAGGTCTGAACGCTCTTAAACAGCTTATCCCCTCCTTTTCTCCGCATGAAACGAATAGATACTCTAGTGTTAATGTCACTCTATCATACACACTCTGTAAATTTAATTCCATTTTCATTATTTCAATCATTGCATTTCTTTCACATCCAAGAATAATCCTCATAGCCTCGTTCTGTATCAGCTCTATTTTTGTAATTCTGCCTTGCCCGATGATGAAAGTTGTTTTGAAAACACCCAAGACACCAGGATCAATACTCACGTTTTCTTTGATGGTCAACGTTTAGTTTCATTTTCTTTTATGGCAACATCCGGTTCCGATGTCCTCAGGGCTGGTAAACATGGCATGGAAGGATGGGATAAGTTAGTTTAGTTCATTTATTATGCACCCCATACCCACTCTATGGTTGGTAGTGGAAAGGGTTACAGAGTCACATAATGAGCTCAGGGACTGAACCCCCAAATTCATTTAGCTAAGCAAGTTACAGTTTTGATGAGCTAATTACAAAATTCAATGAACATTGTCACATCAAATGTGGGCTCGAGACCGACCACAAGTACAGTTTCTAAATTAAGCAACTGACATATGTGGAGAGCTAGTGTCACAATTTGTATGTTTACCCTGCTCACCGCCCCCCATCCAGTGGGCAGCGGTGGATAGGTTACAATCATTTAGTTACTACCTATAGTTATCTTACTGGAGATATTTGGCTAAAATTTCTGGTAGCAAATAATTTTGAACGAAATATTTACACATCTCTTGAACATTTGTTATGGAATTGTCTCTGAATCCACGTATCTTTTCGCACACCATCACATAGTGATCACATAGTGATAGAAGGTGGTTATCTTGAGATGATTTCGGGGCTTAGCGTCCCCGCGGCCCGGTCCTCGACCAGGCCTCCTTTTTGCTACACATCCCCAGGAAGCAGCCCGTAGCAGCTGACTAACTCCCAGGTACCTATTTACTGCTAGGTAACAGAAGCATCAGGATGAAAGAAACTCTGCCCAATTGTTTCCGCCTCCACCGGGGATCGTACCTCGGAACCTCAGGACTACGAATCCAAAGCACTGTTCACTCAGCTGTTAGGGTATGCGAATAATTTTGTTGACACAGTTTACATTTAGTCAGGTCTACATCAACAGATAATAAAGATCCCAGACATACTTGTAACGGAGTCTAAGCGGAGCAGTAGTAACATCGAGGAGTTTGCTGATTTTATTGAATGATCCATAGATGAGTGGCTCCTCTTTCTTGCATGATAGTATGATGATAGATGGAATTACTGGCGTCAATTTCACTTTGCCTGATCTACAATGTCTTGATAAAGTTCTTGGTGTACGACTGGTCTCAGACTGCTTATAGGCAATCCAAGGATATAATTAACTCCTATTTTAAATATATATACTTTTGGATCTTCGGAGGCACCACCACACCACCACAGTAAAAAACGATGCAACTTGGAATTTCACAGAATACTGTAGAATTATTATTATTATTATTATTATTATTATTATTATTATTATATATACCATACCATCGTCACGCGCGATATGACGTCACACTCACGAGACGTGTGACGTCATTTTGACGTCATAGTTTTAATGACGGTTGAGGATTTGAATCCTTATGGCCTAAGAATCATTCAGGCCGGCACTAGAGCAAGCCTATGTGCGGCATAACCAATTAGGGCTTAAACACGTGCAAGATATGCCATGATTGCAACGGTGAGCCTCGCACCACCACTGTACTGGTACTCCTCGTCATCCTGGAGTGTCTGCGTGACTCCGTAATGACTCTAATCTCTAATTGTAGTCTTGCTTATTCCTTGTACAGCTGTTGGTCGGGGGTTGTCAGTCTCGGGATGTGAATGACAGCTGTTGGTCGGAGTTGTCAGTCTCGGGATGTGAATGACAGCTGTTGGTCGGTGTTGTCAGTCTCGGGATGTGAATGACAGCTGTTGGTCGGTGTTGTCAGTCTTGGGATGTGAATGACAGACATCTGTTGGTCGGTGTTGTCAGTCTTGGGATGTGAATGACAGACAGCTGTTGGTCGGTGTTGTCAGTCTTGGGATGTGAATGACAGACAGCTGTTGGTCGGTGTTGTCAGTCTTGGGATGTGAATGACAGACAGCTGTTGGTCGGTGTTGTCAGTCTTGGGATGTGAATGACAGACAGCTGTTGGTCGGTGTTGTCAGTCTTGGGATGTGAATGACAGACAGCTGTTGGTCGGGGTTGTCAGTCTTGGGATGTGAATGACAGACAGTTGTTGGTCGGTGTTGTCAGTCTTGGGATGTGAATGACAGACAGCTGTTGGTCGGTGTTGTCAGTCTTGGGATGTGAATGACAGACAGTTGTTGGTCGGTGTTGTCAGTCTTGGGATGTGAATGACAGACAGCTGTTGGTCGGTGTTGTCGGTCAGTGGTGTCAAATTCTAAAAAAACCGGTCCAGATGTTCCGTCACCCATCAGTTTTTTTTATAGTTAATTTATCAAGCACCCCGCACCCTCATCCTGTGAGAGGTAGTGGACTTATCATTTTCCTCCTTTGTATATTATTCGCAAGATTAGATATGGTCAATCTAATATCTTAGTAATATGTGGTCTCTGGGTGCGTTGAAATCGCTGTCGGCGACGATGACATCATTCCCGGATCATATCATCACTTCCCACTTCATATGATCACTTCCCACCTCAAAATTTCAGCCATCTATATCAAAGCCTGTCCCACCGTTTAATAGTTTAATATATACAATTAGAAAATAATTAATAATAATTTACGTGTAAGTTTATAGCTTTATACAAAATTTTGGCTAAACTATCAAGCAAGCGCTGGAGTTATGGTCCGATGTATTTAGGAATACCAGCGAATGATAAAGAAACGTTTTGGGGGTAGTGAGAGCACGAGAGGTTGAGGTGAGGTGAGGGTGAGGTCGTCAGTGTTGTCTTGACCGTGAGAGGTGGAGGGTTGCTAGAGCTCTCTGGCCGCACTTCGCCTCAAGTAACGCCAATATACCTGTGCCATTACATGGAATACCTCACAATATATCGGTATGTTCAATCTTCAAGTTCATTGAACAATTGACGCGTACAGTTTAACAATGATTACTATCTCTGTATTTTTATTTTTGTTCACGTGACT
>NC_091192.1:30980804-31198304 GCF_040958095.1 Procambarus clarkii
ATAACCTAATCATTCTAACATGTAACAATAACACCTCAAATTTACAAGATGAGAGAACTACAATAAATATATATATATATATATATATATATATATATATATATATATATATATATATATATATATATATATATATATATATGTATATATATGTATATATATGCCCTCTACCTTCTCACAAAGTGCCTTACCTTGCCCAGGCTAACATACTTCTTAAGGTGTGCACCAACTTTTGGCAACCCACTTCTAAATCAATATGATGAGCTCCTCAGGTCAATTTTCAGGAAGGCGCTCAACCTAGATTTAGATGACAGTCAGTGGGACCAAGCAACACTACCAGTGAGATTTGGAGGGATAGGCATACGAAAGGCAACTGAGGTAGCACTTCCAGCATTCTTATCCTCATGTACAGCAGCCAACGAATTGGTAGGGCAGATCCTACCAGAGCGTATGAGAGAGACAGCGGGAACTCATGATCAAACGTTCATCGAAGCAGCCAGACAATGGGACACCATTGCACACCCTCAACCCCGACCACAAGTCCCAAAAGACCACAAGCAGGCCCACTGGGATAGCCCCATAATGGAAAAGACTGTCACAGCAATGATTGACAACGCTGATGCTGAAAACAAAGCCCGCCTCCTAGCGGTAACAGCACCCCACGCCGGGGATTTTTTATTTGCTGTGCCCAATGCAGCCCTGGGAACTCGCCTCAGTCATGACCCTCTCCGCATTGGAGTTGCCCTTCGCTTTGCCGCCCCCATCCTCACCGAACATAGGTGCATCTGCGGAACTGCGATGGCAGACCAATATGGTCGTCATGGTCTGGTATGTCGTAAATCACAGGGTAAAATTGCAAGACATGAAGAAGTCAACGACATCATCAAGAGGAGCCTCGCCACAGCCCGCTGCCCGGCACAAAGAGAACCACACTTATCCAGACCTAACGACCCTCAGAAGCGCCCTGATGGGGTCACCTTGCTACCTTGGAAGGATGGTAAGCAAGTGGTATGGGACTACACGTGCGCTGCTACACTGGCCAGTACCTACCTCCACTACAGCACACGTGAAAGCGGTGGTGCTGCTTCTTTCAGGGAATCGCAGAAAATTATTAAATACAGAGGTCTAGCACACTGCTACAGCTTTGTTCCGATTGGCTCGGAGACCCTCGGTTCGTGGGGAAAATGTGCATTAAAGTTCCTGAAGGAATTGGGGGACAAATTGATCAGCGCTACAAAAGACCAGAGAGCAAAAAGTTTCTTGTTCCAGCGCCTCAGTGTTGCGATTCAGAGGGGAAATGCCTGTTGCGTCTTGGGCACTAGTCCAACTTCAGAGGAATTCGAAGAAGTGTTTGACTTGCAACAATGATCGAACCCGTCTGTGACATTCATCAATGTTTCCCATTGTTGTGTTTTTCAAGAGATCCATAACCTTTAAGCACCTTTTTGCATTATTATTTTTGTATCAACCCATGTATATCTTGTAACCATCAAATGCATAATAAAGCACAAAAAATAAAAAAGGAAGGGGGTGGTAGGAGAAAAGCACACAGAAACTGTATTGGAGGGGATCTAAACATTCCCTCTAATGCGTTATGCGTGGTTTCCTCCGAGGCTATGGGTCCCCCTTCTTCCAGCTACAGGTGGTACTCCCTTCCTATTATATATATATATATATATATATATATATATATATATATATATATATATATATATATATATATATATATATATATATATGTCGTACCTAATAGCCAGAACGCACTTCTCAGCCTACTATGCAAGGCCCGATTTGCCTAATAAGCCAAGTTTTCATGAATTAATGTTTTTTAGGCTACCTAACCTACCTAACCTAACCTAACCTACCTTTTTCGGCAACCTAACCCAACCTAACCTATGAAGATAGGTTAGGTTAGGTTAGGTAGGGTTGGTTAGGTTCGGTCATATATCTATGTTAATTTTAACTACAATAAAAAAAAATTGACCTCATACATAATGAAATGGGTAGCTTTATCATTTCATAAGAAAAAAATTAGAAAAAATATATTAATTCAGGAAAACTTGGCTTATTAGGCAAATCGGGCCTTGAATAGTAGGCCAAAAAGTGAGTTCTGGCTACTAGGTACGACATATATATATATATATATATATATATATATATATAATATGTATATATATATATATATATATATATATATATATATATATATATATATATATAATATGTATATATATATATATATATATATATATATATATATATATAATATGTATATATATATATATATGTATATATATATATATATATATATATATATATATATATATATATATAATATATATATATATATATATAATATGTATAATATGAAGGTACCATGCCAGTTATTGGCACTAAATGTTTACGCTCGTGACTTAAAAGTTGTCCGGACGCGCTGCACTGACGCACTTTCCACCACGCCAAGGGTGCAGCTGGAAGTGCTGCAGCTGTGCTTATGCAACCTCCTGGGTAACCCCTATACGCGCCCCTTAACCCGTGGAGCACGATATGCTGAAGATTATACGACCTGGGATCCGCCTGGATCTATTAGGATTTTAGAGGCACTGTGCTGGTAATTAATAAATCCAAGTCTAACATGTAGCCCGCATGCACTCTGGTGTATGAAATGGAGTTCTCCACCAAACGATTCCCTTAAGAAATGTCGTAATCTATTGCGACCCCATTGCAATTGTTACGGTCTGAAATCTGGAATGTGTTTTCCGAAGATTTGTTTTAGATTTTTTAGTGCATGCCCAGTTATTAGACCATTCAGACCCGTTGGCATGAGGTACTTGGAGCTTTGCAATTACTTTATTCATTCTCGTGTTCTTGAGGATATCCTCACAGTGTACCCAAAATTTGTCAGTGTAGGCTACTGAACATATTGCCCTGTATGACTAACCATCCTGTGTGATCGGGATTTTTAAGATCACGGCGTTCAATCCCCGTCCGTCCAAGTAGTTGGGCACTATTCCTTTCCCCCGTCCCATCCCAAATCCTTATCTTGACCCCTTCCAAAATGCTATATAGTAGTAATGGCTTGGCGCTCTCCCCCTGATAATTCCCTCCCCTCACTCTTGTCTTTATGATATCCTCATAATGCACCCGAGTCTGGCAGTACGTAGCTACAGCTCCGCTTCTGTGCCAGCTAAGTCCACTACGGGCTCACCATAGCCCGTGCTACTTGGAACTTTTTGTTCCCAGTAGCTGCATCTATAACAACAACATGCCAGTGCAGACTGCTTATCACATGCATCTGTATGACTAACCATGCTGTGTGCTGGGGATTTTTAGGACCACGTAGCTAGCTTTTTTGAAACACTGTACTTCCCTTCATATAGTCTAGGGTAGCTGCACAAATGCAGATGTACCTAAATGTGTTAATTCGCAATAAATTTTTCTAGAAAGAGAGAGGATAGGTAGAGGTGAGAGAGAAAGGTGGAGAGGGGAAGAGATATAATAACAAAAATACCTCTCTCCTTCATCAGACGGGAGACATCTCCCGTCCACGAGGCTAACCATAGCTCGTGCTTCTTGCCCTGCTCCTGTGCCAGGTAAGTTACGGGCTCACCATAGCCTGTGCTACTTGGAACTTGTTCCGAGTAGCTGAATCTATAACAACAACAACTCTCTCCTTGTACATATACTGACTGCATATCTCCCTGCTTCCCAGGGCTCTTGGTCTGACCCCTTACGGGGCCGTGAGGCTGTGGGCCACTCGGCAAGCCTAACACACCCCCTACACACCACGCACAGCTCAGGTTAGTTTAGTTGAGTGTGTTTAAACCAGGCGAAGTGTTTCATCTTTTAAAATTTGTTGATGTAACCCAAGAGTTAGTACATCAGTATTTTGTTAATAATGCCATTGGTACGAGGAATGACGGAGCATACGTGGGAGCCCGTATGTATCATACTAGAGACACAAGCAAGTGGTATGAAATAATCTATAGTTCTCCAGCCAGGGCAGCGGCTGGCCTCTGCTTGAAACACTAGGTCGAGTGCTCCGTATTCATTCTGGCTAGAGTGGTATTTGCATTTGCCTGAAACCTACTTTCTTGGTTCTTGCCTTTCAGTATTCTTATAAAGAAAGCCTCTAACGTTTTGGTCTACTCTTCTAAATCTAACTCAAATACATACTGAATTTGTAGATTTTCCGTACAGGCATACTGTGTATTAAAAACCTGGTATTTTCTCAAATGGAAAATAGTATATGTTAGTTTCGTGTATAATTAGTAATAGCGTAGGATAGGAATTTTTGCTTTGTTGACAGTTATTTAATTCTGTAAATGTATCTCAAACACAGCAAGTGAACGATGCACTCTACCAGAAATGTTCCAACAATATCTGTTGCGAATTATTGCAAACTTTTTCATTCATAAACAGGGAGGGCAATGGCTAGATTAACTAGCATTTATCCATTTTCAATGAGGACGGGCTGGACTCCGTTGAGTGTGGTGAGCGTTCGTGAGGTCGGTGGGGGAAGTGTTCAAGAACGGGGTTTTGATGTCTCGGGAGAGGATACGAGGAATTAATTTTCTTGGAAGGGCATTTCCTGGACGAGCCCCGACATGTGTGACTGGCTCGCTCTGTGTTACTCGTGTGTGTATTACTGCTGTGGTGATTGTTTTGGTTACACCAAGTTTATATCCAATATGTTTTACAATTACTGAGGGGTACTCCAGGTGAGGGTTGTACGGTCGGATGGTGTCACCTCCGCCAGATCAATGGGTAGTCGAGAGGAAACGTGTCATTTTGGGGGATATTTATGACGGCAACAATGCTTCCCACCCGAGACAGGAGGTTGCAGGTGGGTCCCGCTTCTGTCAACGTTACACCCACGCTCCCCATCTGTCTTACACCTCACAATGTTGAGGATTTGACGTAATAAAAACAGATTTATAGATAAAATTATACACATTTTGTGTGTCATTAACGTGACTAACTCCATCAAATACAATCTTTTTAGAGTTTGGCGGGAAGGGGGAAGGGGTGGATGTATTCACTCAAGTTGTGTTGACTGGGTGGAGCAATAGCTACATAGCCTCGCCTTTCCATGCATTTTGTTTTGAAGCTGTGTTGGCCTAAGGAATTTGCCTCTACAAATTTCCTTTTATAGCCCATTCCATTCCAACTAGGAGGCCTGACGGCTGAGTGGACAGCGCTCGGGATTCGCCACAGAGTCAAAGTATATCTCAAAATCTTACTGAAGCGACCATACGAGTCATAAATACTCGTGCTCCGCCCAAGTAAAACAGAAACAAGCAACACTTAGTGGGCCAGCCAGAGGCTTAGGGCCCGCGCAGGAATATCTCTGCAAAAAAAAAAAAGAAAAACTGCATTAGATGCACATTCCATAGCGACTACAATGATTAGAAAAGCCGTTGAAGTATGGGACTCACTAGTGAACATTCTGCACCTACATCCCCCACCAAGATAATGTTATTAAAACAAGACTAAAACCAGCGCACTAAAACAGAATCGAAAAAGAAACAGGGAAAAAGGAGGAAACCCCACCTCCATATAAAACTTGACCAAAATATAAGAGTAACAAGGTTATTGTGAATAACCGAACTCAATTACGGGCTCACCATAGCCCGTGCTACATGGACACTTCGTTCTGAGTAGCTAAATCTAAAAAACAACAACATGCTCAGGAAAGGGGCGAGGCTACGCGGTGAGAGTGGGACTAGGGGTGGTGGTGGGTAGGGGGGTTGGGGGATGTTTGTGAGGGGGAGGGGCGTTGGGGAACGGTGGTGAGGGGGAGGGGTTGGTGGTGCTTGAGTTGTTGGGCGTGGTGGAGAGGGTATGGGGAGGAAGGGTATGTTTGGGGGGGGGGGGTTTCGGCCCTCTGCTACAGGCAGTTTCTCGTCGTTATGTATGTCCGCTCCAGCCACACCTGTCCTCCAACGCTCCAGCTCCGCCTGTCCTCCAACGCTCCAGCTCCGCCTGTCCTCCAACGCTGCAGCAACTCGTGACACAGGGCATTACCTGATACCAGTAACTATTATCACAGTCATGTTTGACAAGTTTATTATCGTAAAAAGCGGGAAAATGAAACGGGGAAATATACACTGAAATCACAGTAGCGTGATTTATCTGAGAAAATCTTTGGAACAGGATGGAGGGATCGAACCAGCATCCTGGGTCACCCGAGACACGCACCTTGTTATTAATAGAAACAGAAAATAGTTGCCGAGTATACCTTAGTCTTGGGATATGTTAAGGATTGAAGTATACTTGCTGATTGGTCAGACAGCTGTTGTGGTGGCCACAATAATCCTCCGGAAGTTGATAAGTCCAACACCAAACTTGCTGGTTGGTGAATGCCCAGTTACCATTTGTAAGTCCAACACCAAACTTGCTAGTTGGTGAATGCCCAGTTACCATTTGTAAGTCCAACACCAAACTTGCTGGTTGGTGAATGTTATTTACCATTTGTAACTGATAACACTATAATACAATTTTTGTTTAGTGTCTGTTTTTCTGACTGCTGATTCAGGCAATTTAGGGAAGACGTCTTGAAGGTACCCATATAGGACGCCTCTAGAGCTCTCGCACGGTGTTTAGTATGTGTTATCATAGATTCAGTTGCTCGGGAGTAACCCTCCCCCCCCCCCCTTCCCCCTCCCCCCCCGTGCAGCACGGGCTATGGTGAGCCCGTAGGTGGATTTATTGTTTAGTAAGTCGGCAGCCTTCAGGGGGCGTCAAGACGTCTTCACTAAGCTGTCTCGGGTGAAGGACAAAGCAAATTTTGAGGGGAATAACAGCCACTTTCTATACTTTAGAGGAGTAAGTAGTCAGACAGTAACACTTACTACACCGGGGAAAATGTTTAGTGTTATTTTACACCAGATGGAGCAGGTATCAGGAGCTGTGTAACTTTAAATTACACACGGATTGTAGTGGATATTCTCGCACTACCCAAAGTTTGGTAGTGTAGTAAACTACGTCGGGGATGCTCTCAGACGTAGGTTCGAATCCTCGTCACGGCCCTTGTGGATCTGTTCATAGTAAACTTCCATTTCACATATAATCCACATCCTGCGAGATGGGGATGTTAAGTGAGGATATTTACCTAGGGGCCACAAACACACTAGTGGCTTCGACAAGAACAGGAAGCTGGCGGCTTGTCTAAGGTCCTCCCGTTTGCTCTGATCTTTTCCAGTTGGATTTTAAAATTTAACAGGTTTGGCATTTACGACTTCGGCGGGTAGGATAGGGTTAGCGGCGGGTAGGTTCCATGGGCAACCCGTTCTCGCATCTGCTTACAGTTAATTTTTGGTATATGAATAAGTGCATATGTGACATACTAATTTATTGTGAGTATTTGAGTTTACCTTGAATTGCTGAATAGAAAACACCGACCTAACCTAACCTTCTTAGTATGTTAAGATATTACAATTAGTACTGAACCTTTACCTATATTGATATTACAGTTTTATAAAAATAATAAAACAAAACTAAAATATTTAAATAAATTGTAAAGTAACTCAGGATATTGTCAAATTTTGTATAAAATCTCTATTGTTTAATAAAACTGAGAGGAAAAGTTAGTGCCTTGAAAAAAAAATATGGCTTGGAATATGTCACATATGTACTTATTTATAGTGTAGTGAAATAGTGACTATAAGCAATAAGTCTTAAATGTGCTGTCTTGTGCGAGAGCGGGTTGCCATGGGATAATAACCCTGTGGGTGAAAAAGCATCTGTTTTCAGTCCAACACTGTGGCTTGTTGAGCTGGAAACCGTTGTTCCTTGGTTGTGTTACATCTGACCTTTCGAAGAAGTTGTCTGGATTTACATCTTCCAAACTGTTCAGTATTTTAAAGATTATCGATGAGATCAGCCGTGTCATGTGTGGTTTGTAGTGTTAGCCCTGTGGCCCTCAACCGTTCCTGGTACGAGAGTTGACTTAGTTCTGATATGATTCTTGTCGCCTGCTGTTATACTTTCACCAAAGCAGCTATGAATTTCTGAAGATGAGTAGTACTGGTGGTAGTGGACACAGTTGGACAGGTGCGCGCCACAGTCCGTCAATAGTGTATGAGCAGGTGTTCCCTGTCTATTGGTCTCCACGGCTCCTAAAGTGAGACCCGTGGGCGTGTTTGTGCGCGACACCTCTGTATTTATTCTCAGAATGTTTGGTAATATGTTTATTGTTTGTGATGTGTTTATATGTATGTATTAACACGATGTACTGAACGGGGTGAGAATAGCTTGAGCTACCTCATCCCTTTGTGTGTGTTTTTAAATTGAAATAAACTTATTTCAATTTTAATTTCTGTATTTACTATTTGTGTCTGCAGAATGGAGCTATTAGCTCTTGGACCCCGCCTTTCTAAGCAATTTATTTTTTCTCTATTATATCTACTACACACATTTCTCTCTAAACACACACACACACACACACACACACACACACACACACACACACACACACACACACACACACACACACACACACACAGGGGGGACATGATCACCACATTCAAGATTCTGAAGGGGATTGATAGGGTAGATAAAGACAGTCTATTTAACACAAGGGGCACACGTACTAGGGGACACAGGTGGAAACTGAGTGCCCAAATGAGCCACAGAGATATTAGAAAGAACTTTTTTAGTGTCAGAGTGGTTGACAAATGGAATGCATTAGGAAGTGATGTGGTGGAGGCTGACTCCATACACAGTTTCAAGTGTAGATATGACAGAGCCCGATAGGCTCAGGAATCTGTACACCTGTTGATTGACGGTTGAGAGGCGGGACCAAAGAGCCAGAGCTCAACCCCCGCAAACACAACTAGGTGAGTACAACTAGGTGAGTACACACACACACACACACACATATATATCCCCAGGAAGCAGCTGTCTAACTCCCAGGTACCTATTTACTGCTAGATGAACAGGGGGCACCAGGGTGAAGAAACTCTGCCCATTTCTTTCTACCTCTGCTGGGGATCGAACCCGGGGCCCTTACGACTACGACCCCAGAGCGCTGTCCACTCAGCCACGAGGTCTCCCCCTCCCCCTTTGCGTGTGCGTTTCCACCAGAGGAGACGTGGAAACAGCGCAGAAATTACCCACTTGTAAACTTGACCTCAATACAATCTTCATTACTGAAGACTGCTCTGGCAGTCTCTTCATTACTGCTCTGGCTCTATGGTCCCGCCTCTCAACTGTCAATCAACCGGTGTACAAATTTCTGAGCCTATTGGGCTCAGGAATTATCTACATATTACGTCATATCTACATTTGAAACTGTGTATGGAGTCAGCCTCCACCACATCACTGCCTAATGCATTCCATCTGTTAACTACTCTGACACTGAAAAAGTTATTTCTAACGACCCTGTGGCTCATTTGGGTACTCAGTTTCCACCTGTGTTCCCTTCTTCGTGTACCACCCGTGTTAAACAGTTTACCCTTGTCAACCAGTTATTATTATATTTTTTAAGCTTGTCAATTCCTCTGAGAATTTTATAGGTGGTGATCATGTCTCCCCTTACTCTTCTGTCTTCCTGTGTCCTGAGGTGCATTTCACGCAGCCTTTTCTCGTAACTCATGCCTCTTATTTCTGGGACCAGTCTAGTGGCATACCTCTGAACTTTTTCCAGCTTCGTCTTGTGCTTGACAAGGTACGGGCTCCATGCTGGGGCCGCATACTCCAAGATTGGTCTTGCATATGCGCTATACACGGTTGTGAATGATTCCTTACACAGGTTCCTGAAGGCAGGTCTGATGTTAGCCAGCCTCGCATATGCCACAGATGTAATTCTCTTTGTGGGCTTCAGTTAGTTTAGTTTAGTTCAATTATTATGCACCCCATACCCATCTTGTGGGCGGTAGTGGAAAGGGTTACAGAGGCACATAATGGGCTCAGGGACTGAACCCCACAATTCATTTAGCTAAGCAAGTTACAATCTTGATGAGCTTGTTACAAAATTCAATATAAGTCGTCACATCAACAATGGGTTCGAGATCGACCTCAAGTACAGGTTCTAAATTAAGCAACTGACATATATGGAGAGCTAGTGTCAAAATTTATATGTTTGTCCTGCACACCGCCCCCCCCATCCAGTGGGCAGCGGTGGATAGGTTATAATCACTCAGTTACTACCTACAGTTAGCAAACTGGGGATATTTGGCTAAAATTTCTGGTAGCAGATCATTTTGAATGAAATATTGACACATCGCTGGAACATTGGTTATAGAATTGTCTCTAAAGGCTTCAGCAGACACGTTTGTGATGATATCAACTCCTAGATCTTTCTCTGTCCGTTTCATGAAGTACTTCATCTCATATTCGGTATCCTGTGTCTGGCCTCCTGTTTCCACCGCCTAGTTTCATTACCTTGCATTTACTCGGGTTGAACTTTAGTAGCCCATTGTCAGACCATTCATTCAGTCTGTCTAGGTCATCTTGTAACCCTTCTACTATCTTCCTCTGTTTTAATCCTCATAATTTTTGCATCATCAGCAAACAATGAGAGGAACGATGCTATACCCTCTGGGAGATCTTTCACATATATCAGAAACAGTATAGGTCCAAAGACTGAACCTTGTGGGACCCCACTGGTGACGTCTCGCCAATCTGAGACCTCACCCCTCACAGTGACTCGTTGTCTTCTGTTGCTTAGGTACTCCCTTATCCAATGGAGTACCTTCCCTTTCACTCCTGCCTGCATCTCCAGCTTTTTCACTAGCCTCTTGTGTGGTACTGTGTCAAAGGCTTTCTGGCAATCCAAAAATATGCAGTCTGCCCACCCCTCTCTTTTTTGCCTGATTTTTGTTGTCTGGTCGTAGAATTGAATTAACCCTGTGAGGCAGGACTTGCCATCCCTGAACCCATGTTGATGCTGTGTTACAAAGTTCTTTCGCTCCAGATGTTCCACTAGCTTTCTTCGCACAATGTTCTCCATCAGCTTGCATGGTATGCAGGTTAGGGACACTGGCCTGTAGTTCAGTGCCTCCTGTCTATCCCTTTCTTGTATATCGGGACTACTGTCGGTGTTGTGGCTTATGGTGTGTGTTTGTCGGTGTTGTTGTTGTGGTTTATGGTGTGTGTTTGTCGGTGTTGTTGTGGTTTATGGTGTGTGTTTGTCGGTGTTGTTGTGGTTTATGGTGTGTGTTTGTCGGTGTTGTTGTGGTTTATGGTGTGTGTTTGTCGGTGTTGTTGTGGTTTATGGTGTGTGTTTGTCGGTGTTGTTGTGGTTTATGGTGTGTGTTTGTCGGTGTTGTTGTTGTGGCTTATGGTGTGTGTTTGTCGGTGTTGTTGTTGTGGCTTATGGTGTGTCCGTGTGTGAGTGTGTGTACTCACCTAGTTGTACTCACCTAGTTGTGTTTGCGGGGGTTGAGCTCTGGCTCTTTGGTCCCGCCTCTCAACCGTCAATCAACAGGTGTACAGATGTGTGCATGTGTGTGTGTGTGTGTGTGTGTGTGTGTGTGTGTGTGTGTGTGTGTGTGTGTGTGCATGTGCATGTGTGTGTGTGTGGTGGGGACACGGGTATGAGCTCCGGTTCACCAGCACTGGTGCCCTGTCCTCTTCCTCTCACTGCTCTACTTCACACACTCCACCACCTCTTAATATCTTACCTCTATTATAATGACTATAAAGTGAACATTAATAATTCAAATATCACTACAGCTATACAGTTACTGTAATATTAATAACGATAAAAAATGTAACATTGAAATTACAGAAATATTCTTAACTATGGTGAGCGTATATGCACTCTTGTCATCAATTATCACCATGACTGCAGGTGTTGGACGCGTCATCAATGGTCCCCATGGTCCAAGTTTACCTGAATTTACCTGACGGCCACTCTCTCTTCCTGGTGTGTGTGCTCTGGTGTTCATAGGGGGGGGGAGACGATAAAAACACCGACAAATACACGCCATAAGCCACAACACCGACAAATACACACCATAAGCCACAACAACAACGCCGACAAATACACACGCCACAGTCACCACCATCATCCAAATTTGCCCACAAAAACAAATTAACATAAAAGTAGGCCAAGAAAAAGTGAGATAAATGACCTCTGCAATAATGAGGTCATGAAGAATGTGTGTACCACCACCAGCACCACCAGCAGCAGCAGCAGGAGGAGGAGCAGCAGCAAACAGCAGCAGCAGGAGGAGGAGCAGCAGCAGCAGCAACACTACACTAACACCACCAACAGTATCAGTAACACACACACACACACAACCACCTTGCCTTTTAAAGCACACACACTGCGTATGACGCATTACCCGTGCACACAATGGGTGGGCCGCCCTCCACTTGCCTGACCTCCTATATTGTTGATTATGACACATGCACGCAAGCACATGCACACACACACACAAGCACACGCCCGCATCTACCTACATACACCCCCATACTCCTCTAACTCCACTTTCCTCACTATCCGTCCCACTATTCCCATATGTGTTGTATATCTTGTGCCTTCCGGTAGTAGAGTGGAGTTTGTTCTCAACTCACAATCTGAAATTCTGGGTTCGAATTCCGGGCGAAACAGAAATGGTCGGGCGCGTTACCCATCACCTAATACCCCACTTCACCTAGCAGAAAGTCACCTTGTGGGGTTATATCCTGGGGAGGGTCAGTAGTTCGGCAGTAGTCGAGGGGGGGGGACGCTATATATAACACTAACATATACTGTATAAAAAAAAAACTCCGCAGGGAGGAATACTAAGCCCCTTCCTCTTCAACTGTCTCATGGAACAATTCATGATACCTGGTTGATGGGGTTCTGGGAGTTCTTCTACTCCCCAAGCCCGGCCCGAGGCCAGGCTTGACTTGTGAGAGTTTGGTCCACCAGGCTGTTGCTTGGAGCGGCCCGCAGGCCCACATACCCACCACAGCCCGGTTGGTCCGGCACTCCTTGAAGGAATAAATCTAGTTTCCTCTTGAAAATGTCCACGGTTGTTCCGGCAATATTTCTTATGCTTGCTGGGAGGACGTTGAACAACCGCGGACCTCTGATGTTTATACAGTGTTCTCTGATTGTGCCTATGGCACCTCTGCTCTTCACTGGTTCTATTCTGCATTTTCTTCCAAGAAGCTCAAGCTCAAGTTACCAAAAGCCAAACTGCTTAACTATGCAGACAACTTTGTGGTCATCATCAATGGCAAAGGCGCCAGGAACCATGCACAAAAATGCCTAGACATTATCAGCAGGGAGGCGGAACACACAGCAGTGAAAATAAACAGCAATAAAACCAAAGCAATGGCCGTTAAAATGAGAACTCAAGACATCAGACACGCAATACAAGGACAAGAAATTGAGTGGGTTACCTCTTTTCTATACCTAGGAGTCATAATAGACAACCAGTTGAAATTCATTCAAGAAATTGAATATCTTCGGCAACGTTGTAAAAGCCAGAAATTCAGCTTTGCACTCCCTGACAAGTCTTAGAGAGGGTGCATCTCTACCAGTACTCAAAATGTACTACGTTCAAGCAGTTGGGGTCACAACAATAATCTTATTTATACAAGAGTACATTCATATGATACACAATGGATAATTCATACCTAAGATAAGTACAAATCTTAAAGCCACTAATTAAAAGTATACTGTTGGAGAGTGTGTAGTGTGAGGGATAGGTCGCCACGGCGGGATAGCTCGAGGCCGTGCTTATAATTCGCCGCGGCGGCCGGGATAACTTGTCACGACGGAATAGATCACTAGGGCGGGATAGTTCGTCGTTGCACAAGTGGGGGCTATAGTGAAAAAAAATAATCAAGTAAACCTTTGACGTCGAGTAAAAGAAGGTAGTTATCCAACTGCATAAATCACCTGGATTATTGATTCCAAGAATCTTAAGAAAGACGTAGCTAATTTGGAGAAAGTTCAACACCGGGGCAACAAAAATCATTCCAGAATGAAGGCAACTTTCATACCAGGAACGATTGAGAGCCACAAGACTAACAACACTGTAAACCAGACATGACAGGGCTGACCTCATCGAAACTTAAAATATCGAACAATTTGGAGGATATTGATCCAGAACAATTATTCAAATGGTCAGATGTAACACAAACAAGGAGAAAACGGTTTCAAGCTCAACAAACCACAATTAATGTTGGACTGAAAATTTATATTTCTTCGACAAGCCACCGGCTTCCTGTCCTCGTCAAGGCCATTAGGGAGATTGGGCCCCCCCCCCCCCGCCCCACCCAGGTAAATCCAGGTAAATATAAAGGATAGCTCGCCACGTGTGGACGGGAGGGAGGATACCTCGCCGCCTGAGAAATAATTAAGAGCAAGAAAGCCGCCAAAAAGAAAGCCAAAAGAACAAATTATGCGAGATTTTGACATTATCTGGCTGAAGAAAATGGCGGATCTGAGTCCCACTTCACACAGGAGTAAATAGACCGTAATAAAAACGCCATTCGCCGCCTGAGTACCACCTAGCAGCACCTCGTGCGCGCGCACCAGCAAGTTGGCCAGCATAAATACAGATGTAAAAGATATACTTAAGAATGTTAAGACAAGTGTTCTTGTGCTGGTGTTCAAGAGTTAGGCAGACCCCCAGCAACGTTCCGTGCCCGTCTCTTATGTGTGTTGCAACCTTCAGATCAGTTCTGGTAAAACATTCCTGTGTTTTTTTGGTTGTGTGCATGCATGCGTTTCTGTCTTGTGCGTATCATCATGATAATACCTAACAGTGCAGAGTTACAACCCCAATAAGATTTCAACTAAGGTTCAACAGACCACTTATTAAACACATGGGGCATAATCTTACTGAATCTAAGATACGAGTCATAAACATTCATACTTCGCCCAAGAAAAACAGAAACAAGAAATAAATAACACTTAGTGGGCCAGCCAGAGGCTTTCGGCCCGCGAAAAAAAATCACGCGGGATCACACGTATGTGAGATGGTATCAGTGAGTGAGTGACGTGGTTGTTGAGAGGAGGGCGACGACTCCGTCACTCAACCTTCACCATCTGGATATGCTTGGGAGTGACGAGGCGTCACTCAGGCCTCGGGTGCTGTCAACACCTGGTGGTGGTGGTGGTGCGACTGTCAACACCTGGTGGTGGTGGTGCAACTGTCAACACCGGGTGGTGGTGGTGCGACTGTCAACACCGGGTGGTGGTGCGACTGTCAACACCGGGTGGTGGTGGTGCGACTGTCAACACCGGGTGGTGGTGGTGCGACTGTCAACACCAGGTGGTGGTGCGACTGTCAACACCAGGTGGTGGTGCGACTGTCAACACCAGGTGGTGGTGCGACTGTCAACACCAGGTGGTGGTGCGACTGTCAACACTGGGTGGTGGTGGTGCGACTGTCAACACCGGGTGGTGGTGCGACTGTCAACACCGGGTGGTGGTGGTGCGACTGTCAACACCGGGTGGTGGTGGTGCGACTGTCAACACCGGGTGGTGGTGCGACTGTCAACACCGGGTGGTGGTGCGACTGTCAACACCGGGTGGTGGTGCGACTGTCAACACCGGGTGGTGGTGCGACTGTCAACACCGGGTGGTGGTGCAACTGTCAACACCGGGTGGTGGTGGTGGTGCGACTGTCAACACCGGGTGGTGGGAGTGGTGCGACTGTCAACACCGGGTGGTGGTGGTGCAACTGTCAACACCGGGTGGTGGTGCGACTGTCAACACCTGGTGGTGGTGCGACTGTCAACACCGGGTGGTGGTGGTGCAACTGTCAACACCGGGTGGTGGTGGTGCGACTGTCAACACCGGGTGGTGGTGGTGCAACTGTCAACACCGGGTGGTGGTGGTGCTACTGTCAACACCGGGTGGTGGTGCGACTGTCAACACTGGGTGGTGGTGGTGCGACTGTCAACACCGGGTGGTGGTGCAACTGTCAACACCGGGTGGTGGTGCGACTGTCAACACCTGGTGGTGGTGCGACTGTCAACACCGGGTGGTGGTGGTGCAACTGTCAACACCGGGTGGTGGTGGTGCGACTGTCAACACCGGGTGGTGGTGGTGCAACTGTCAACACCGGGTGGTGGTGGTGCTACTGTCAACACCGGGTGGTGGTGCGACTGTCAACACCTGGTGGTGGTGCAACTGTCAACACTGGGTGGTGGTGGTGCAACTGTCAACACCGGGTGGTGGTGGTGCGACTGTCAACACCGGGTGGTGGTGGTGGTGCGACTGTCAACACCTGGTGGTGGTGCAACTGTCAACACTGGGTGGTGGTGGTGCGACTGTCAACACCGGGTGGTGGTGGTGCGACTGTCAACACCGGGTGGTGGTGCGACTGTCAACACCTGGTGGTGGTGCAACTGTCAACACTGGGTGGTGGTGGTGCGACTGTCAACACCGGGTGGTGGTGCGACTGTCAACACCGGGTGGTGGTGGTGGTGCGACTGTCAACACCGGGTGGTGGTGGTGCAACTGTCAACACCGGGTGGTGGTGGTGCGACTGTCAACACCGGGTGGTGGTGCGACTGTCAACACCGGGTGGTGGTGGTGCGACTGTCAACACCGGGTGGTGGTGGTGCGACTGTCAACACCGGGTGGTGGTGCGACTGTCAACACCTGGTGGTGGTGCAACTGTCAACACTGGGTGGTGGTGGTGGTGGTGCAACTGTCAACACTGGGTGGTGGTGGTGCGACTGTCAACACCGGGTGGTGGTGGTGCGACTGTCAACACCGGGTGGTGTTGCGACTGTCAACACCGGGTGGTGGTGCGACTGTCAACACCTGGTGGTGGTGCGACTGTCAACACTGGGTGGTGGTGGTGCGACTGTCAACACCGGGTGGTGGTGCGACTGTCAACACTGGGTGGTGGTGGTGCGACTGTCAACACCGGGTGGGGGTGCGACTGTCAATACTGGGTGGTGGTGGTGCGACTGTCAACACCAGGTGGTGGTGCGACTGTCAACACTGGGTGGTGGTGGTGCGACTGTCAACACCGGGTGGTGGTGCGACTGTCAACACCAGGTGGTGGTGCGACTGTCAACACCGGGTGGTGGTGGTGCTACTGTCAACACCGGGTGGTGCTAGTGGTGGTGCGACTGTCAACACCGGGTGGTGGTGCTACTGTCAACACCGGGTGGTGCTAGTGGTGGTGCGACTGTCAACACCGGGTGGTGGTGCTACTGTCAACACCGGGTGGTGCTAGTGGTGGTGCGACTGTCAACACCGGGTGGTGGTGCGACTGTCAACACCGGGTGGTGGTGGTGCGACTGTCAACACCGGGTGGTGGGAGTGGTGCGACTGTCAACACCGGGTGGTGGTGCGACTGTCAACACCGGGTGGTGCTAGTGGTGGTGCGACTGTCAACACCGGGTGGTGGGAGTGGTGCGACTGTCAACACCGGGTGGTGGTGCGACTGTCAACACCGGGTGGGGGTGCGACTGTCAACACCGGGTGGTGGTGGTGGTGCGACTGTCAACACCGGGTGGTGGTGCGACTGTCAACACCGGGTGGTGGTGGTGCGACTGTCAACACCGGGTGGTGGTGGTGCGACTGTCAACACCGGGTGGTGGTGGTGGTGCGACTGTCAACACCGGGTGGTGGTGGTGGTGCGACTGTCAACACCGGGTGGTGGGAGTGGTGCGACTGTCAACACCGGGTGGTGGTGCGACTGTCAACACCGGGTGGGGGTGCGACTGTCAACACCGGGTGGTGGTGGTGGTGCGACTGTCAACACCGGGTGGTGGTGGTGGTGCGACTGTCAACACCGGGTGGTGGTGGTGCAACTGTCAACACCGGGTGGTGGGAGTGGTGCGACTGTCAACACCGGGTGGTGGTGCGACTGTCAACACCGGGTGGTGGTGCGACTGTCAACACCGGGTGGTGGTGCGACTGTCAACACCGGGTGGTGGTGCGACTGTCAACACCGGGTGGTGGTGCGACTGTCAACACCGGGTGGTGGTGGTGCGACTGTCAACACCGGGTGGTGGTGCGACTGTCAACACCGGGTGGTGGTGGTGCGACTGTCAACACCGGGTGGTGGTGGTGCGACTGTCAACACCGGGTGGTGGGAGTGGTGCGACTGTCAACACCGGGTGGTGGTGCGACTGTCAACACCTGGTGGTGGTGCGACTGTCAACACCGGGTGGTGGGAGTGGTGCGACTGTCAACACCGGGTGGTGGTGCGACTGTCAACACCGGGTGGTGGTGCGACTGTCAACACCGGGTGGGGGTGCGACTGTCAACACCGGGTGGTGGTGGTGCGACTGTCAACACCGGGTGGTGGTGGTGCGACTGTCAACACCGGGTGGTGGTGGTGCTACTGTCAACACCGGGTGGTGGTGGTGGTGGTGCTACTGTCAACACCGGGTGGTGGTGGTGCTACTGTCAACACCAGGTGGTGGTGGTGCTACTGTCAACACCGGGTGGTGGTGGTGCTACTGTCAACACCGGGTGGTGCTGGTGCTACTGTCAACACCGGGTGGTGGTGCGACTGTCAACACCGGGTGGTGGTGTTGGTGCGACTGTCAACACCGGGTGGTGGTGGTGGTGCTACTGTCAACACCGGGTGGTGCTGGTGCTACTGTCAACACCGGGTGGTGGTGCGACTGTCAACACCGGGTGGTGGTGGTGGTGCGACTGTCAACACCGGGTGGTGGTGGTGGTGCTACTGTCAACACCTGGTGGTGGTGCGACTGTCAACACCGGGTGGTGGTGGTACGACTGTCAACACCGGGTGGTGGTGGTGGTGCTACTGTCAACACCTGGTGGTGGTGCGACTGTCAACACCGGGTGGTGGTGGTGGTGCTACTGTCAACACCGGGTGGTGGTGGTGGTGCTACTGTCAACACCTGGTGGTGGTGCGACTGTCAACACCGGGTGGTGGTGGTACGACTGTCAACACTGCTAATAAAGGAGACAGTTGTAATAGTCAGTCCCATAAGCCTAATTATTCGTGTGTTGCAGTGCTATAAGCTTGAGCTTGTGTTGCCATACCATAAGTTCCGTGTGTTGCCGCAAGTAATGGCCATTGAGAGAGATAATATTAGACATGTTTGAAATAAATTTTGAGTTATGAAGTATGTTTGGGAATATAGATAGCAGGTGTTGGTGCGCGAGGACTACACATGTGTAATTAATGGTTGTCACTCGGTCACCACTTGCTGCCCTCCCTCTGGCTGTTGCCCTCCCTCGGGCTGCTGCCCTGCCTCTGGCTGCTGCCCTGCCTCTGGCTGCTGCCCTGCCTCTGGCTGCTGCCCTCTTTCGGGCTGCTGCCCTCTTTCGGGCTGCTGCCCTCTTTCGGGCTGCTGCCCTCCCTCGGGCTGCTGCCCTCTTTCGGGCTGCTGCCCTCCCTCGGGCTGCTGCCCTCTTTCGGGCTGCTGCCCTCCCTCGGGCTGCTGCCCTCCCTCGGGCTGCTGCCCTCCCTCGGGCTGCTGCCTGCCTCGCACTGCTGCCTCCCTCGAGCTGCTGTCTTCCCTTGGGCTGCTGCCTCCCTCACAGTGAATGTCGCTAAAAGAGCAGGTAGTGTGTGGGGGCTACCGTAGATACTAAAGCCTAACAATGTCTTCCCTGGTTGTTGTCAGATATTTTCTATTTTTCTCCCCCGCGATAGTAGCACATGGTATAAGGACTGAGTTTAAATGCGTGCTCAGCACTCCAAAAAAATATACCACTTGTACCATCTAAAAAAATCTTACTACGGACCTTTCATGCCCGCGCCACCCCTTGATTGATTGATTGATTGATTGATGAAGATTAAGCCACCCAAAAGGTGGCGCGGGCATGAATAGCCCGTAAGTGGTGGCCCTTTTGAGCCATTACCAGTATCAAGAGCTGATACTGGAGATCTGTGGAGGTGCGACTGCACCCTGCGTGACGGGAAATGCAGTCTCCCGTGGCCACCACTTACATGCCATGGGTGGCTAAATCTTCATCAATCAATCACTGTCTTCCCTAGTGAGGTGGAGCAGTAGGCTTGTACGGGTACAACACAATTGTTATTTACATTAAATAGGCAAAATGTATATATAGGCAATAAGCAAAAAATAGGCGTTGTTTTTAGAAGTTATATCAAATATTTAACTATTAATTTTGTTTTCAGTTTGTGTTGCTGACGTACAAAGCCAAATTATGGTGATACCCATATATTAAAAAGACACGTTCTGGGAAAGATCAAGATGGCTGACCGGGACCGTAGGAGTAAAAGTAGGTCGATTAGCGACGACGAATTTTTCGATTCATTCGACTTCTTGAGGGATCATGAGGGCAAAGAAGACAGCTCCTGGGACCAGAGCATGTGTCCTCATGCCGATACTGCAGGGTCCGGGGACGACATTCCAGTTATGACTTCAACACCGGAGAGCAAGAATAAACGCATCGGCGCACGGCGCACTGAGAACAGTTCGCGTGGAGAACGAAGAGACCTGACCGGCCAGGACGCCACTACTAGTAGGCTCAGCAAGAGGCCATCGGTTCTCAAGTGGTCAACGATGGCACGGGAGGTGATGCAGGGTGGCGGCTCCGACGACGATAACCGCTTCAGGAGGTCCTCCAGCAGCTCCAGCAACTCTAGCATGGAGAGGAAGATATCGTCTTCTTCCATGCTGGAGGACATTGCCCAGGTACTGATTAGTGTTTAACATAATCATCTGACTATATAAGTGGAGAATAACAGTCATAAAGATAATAATAATTTATATTTGGAAAATATACATTAGAATTTGATATATTACCAGTCGATGATTCCGAGGATCAACGTCCTCGCTGCCCGGTCTCTGACCAGGCCTCCTGGTCAGTGGTCTGATCAACCAGGCTGTTCGATGCGGTTGCACCCAGCCCGACATGAGTCACAGCCTGGTTGATCCTTTAAAGGTGTATGTCAAGTTCCTTTTTAAAACTCGGCGAGAGGTCGGCTTCTCGCAGTGGAGCGAGTGAAGACTATTCGACATGGTCAAATAATCTTCATTTTCTGACCAGGGGGAGAAAGATACTGGCAGTATGGGGCGTTAAAGTTTATTGAAGATTAAATTCTGCAGAACATGTAAATGTATAAAGTTCAAATATAAAGTAAGTAATTATATAAAGTTTATATTAAACACGGTTTATATTATAGGCTTATAACAAAGTTGATATTATTAAACTTAATATTGAACATGTAAATATATAAAGTTTGAAAATATATAATTTAAGGACTATATAACGTTTATATTAAAATATATAAAGTAAATATATAAAGTAAGAATTAACAGTAACAATTCCAAGTCCGAGGACTAGATTTAACTTAAAAGGTACACCCGTAGTAAGTATGAGACCTTAGCCTATAGTGACATGGAAACTAATTCTGCAGAAACCTAAAGGTTAACTGGTACTAGAATTAAGGCCGAGTGCAAATGTGTAGTAATTATATAACACTAGGATATAACAGGCAGGACACAAAGAATAACTAATAAGTGAGAGACCACATAACACGTAATGTACCCGGCCAAGAGGCCGTAAAAGACCTAATGGATAAGGAGAAGGGGGTGTGACTACAAGTAGGGCTTACTAGCACCTAGACTGGGCAAAGTATTAGCTGCGGACAGCGGGACACTTGGGGACCGGCGCTGCACCCCCACCGCAGGCCAGCGGCCGGACCCCCCCCCGAAGGGCGAGTGCCAGCTGGCCGCGTGAGGCACTCAATGTAGCAGAGCAACAACGTCCCGTCTGACGTAGGATGTGGGCACTACTCTTCCGCCTGCCGTTTGCCATTATTTCTGATGTGGCGAGCCCGTCCCGAGACAGCTGGGTGCGGGGCGTAGTCATCTGAAGTCAAGCCTAGCGCCGAGAGGGCAGCGCGTAGGGTCCTGGAGAAATCTCGCCTGGTGACAGGAGCGCTTGTAGGATCTGTGCTTGTAGGATCCGAAGAGTGTTGATTCCTGACCATGTAAGCGATACCTGGTCCAGTCGGAGCGTGCGTCGATTTTTTGTCGCGTAGCTCACCTCCCCCGGGCTGAAAGATATAAGGCAGTAAGGGTGGGCAGAAGCGGCGTGCAGTGTTATCGTGACAGGCAAGAGCACAGACGAGAGGGAAACCCTAGCTGAATCAATACGGAGACGAAAACGGGGGAGGGAGCCCGGCAGCAGGAATTAAGAGAAACCTTAATTAACAATCCTGGAGGAATAAAGAGCCTCCGAATAAATATACTGTAGCAATGAAGGGGGGCTAACAAATCTAAGAATCTTCCAGCAAACGGAAGGGGGAAGTACCTTTGCTAAGAGCAAAGGTGGGAGAAAACCGGTAGAACAGCAAGGAGGCACAAAGGAACTATAACAGGGTAAGACGAAACACTATAAATCTTGAATATAAACAATACATATACCAAGAAAGGGTATAACAACTAAGCAACATATACATAAACAATAAAATGGAATAAGAACCAATTCTTAAAGCCAAATCTATAACATGCTTGTGTCCTAATCGGATGTAGAATGTGAGCGGGGAACATTACCCTTGGTCTCTATCCCATCTCTGCCTCCAGACGGGTGATTGGGCTGGATGGAAGCCAAGGGGTCTGCCTTGAGTGGCCGCTGAGTGTAGTCTTGTGTTGTCAATGAGCGTCTGAGCCGCAGCTAGTACGCCGTGAACTTCGGCAACATCTTTAGAACAGGAGCAAAGTGAAATCGACGGCAGGGAGCTGCCATTCAGTAACTGTAATAAGGATAATAATAAGAATACAATGTCGTAAATAATCGCACAATGAAGAATACAATGTAATATCGTAAATAACAGATGACGGCAAGTGCCGCAGAATGGAAGAAATTAAGAAAGCAACGCCAAACCATAATAACAATTTATATTTTAATAAAATAATACTGGAATGACAGTAACGGTACGGAGTAATATTAATACTGCCATATAGCCCAGCAAATAAAGAGAAAATAATAGTATTAACGTAGGCCCTGGGCGGCTGCATCCCGGCACCGCTGCGTGCGTTGATGGTGATCAGAGGAATATCCGGCTCGCGTTCTCTTCCTCGCCGCAGTAGGGTGTGAAGGGGGGGGGGGGGGGGTTCCGGCTTGTCGTGGCTGCGAATAAAGGGAACAGAAGAAACCGGCATTGAGCGCCAAGCGGGCAGAGCGCAGTGGAAGGAATAGCGGTTGGAGGTAAGGGGCCCCTAACCTAATGATAGATGAGGTAAAATTAAATAGAATACTATTACGTAGTAGGAAACAACAAAGGCGAAGGTACAAGAAGAGTAAAATAGCCCAGAAGGCCGGATGGCCAAAGAACGTTAGCGACCTATGGCCAACAGCATGCTGGCTGCGCTGGCCAACCACAAGCTGGCCGACGTCATGCTAACTGACTGGCTTGAGCTTGCCGAAAGGAAGGCCGAATGGCCAGTTTTTTGCATGACACCGTGCGCGAGGCCAGCTAAACTTCTCGGTAGCGTCCAAATGTAACTTAATGTACTGTCGATACGATGAAGAATGGGTGGTCAGATATAATGCACAAATTCAGAATAGAATATATAATGAGGGAAACGAGTGTAATAGGACGAAATAACCGGAGGAGAAAAAAAATTGTGGGGGGGGGGGGCCACCCGAATGCACTGCAACTAGCGTACCTTAGCTGAAAATAACTTAAAGGCACAGAGGCAAAGCAATAGATTAATACAAATCCTAATTGATAGTCCCTTAATAACAAATTGAACGTGAAACTTAAACAAAGAGTAAGTTGCGGGAGAAAAATTTTTCCGTAATAAATACAAATCAAATTGCGAGTCCAACAATAACAAAATTAACAGACACGCAGACGTAGGAGGAACCGATAAGCCGCGGCTCGCGCACCGCTAGCCATACCTAAACATACCTAGACAGGAAGGGGAGAAGCATAAAGGTAGCCCAGCAAAAGACTAGTAAATAGTAACTCTGCAAATAGCACATCCTGGCTGACTTAATAATTTACTTAGTAACTCTGCAAATAGCACATCCTGGCTGACTTTACTTAATAATTTACTTAGTAACTCTGCAAATAGCCCATCCTGGCTGACTTTACGTAAAGACGTAAGGCAAGGAAAAAGAACAAACATACTGAACACAGCAACGCAAAATTAAACATGCGACATGAGCAAAGCATCAACTGTCGGAGTAAATTAAGGTAGGCTGTTTGGGAAAAGGAATCCGTGGTAATCTGAAAGCAGGAGGCATGTTAGTGCTGAAATGTAGAACGTAATTAAGAGGAAGGGCAAGGCATGTCGCGAGATGTCTGCCAGTACAAAATAAGAAACCTTCCATATAAGCGTATAAAATCTTAATTTACATTGTCTTAGGAATGCAAAGAACGGGATATCATTAAATATACGACGTTCCCGACGACGCTTCGACGCCGCCATCTGCTGGAGTGTACCGTGCCCCAGGCAACGTGGGGGCCACCCCCCTGTCCAGGTCACCTGAATAGGGCAAGTCATGGCACGTGAAGTCTGCAGGTACAAAATAAGGGTATACAATCGGCGTGCATATATAACCATTTTTACATTAAGAGAACGGAGGGAAAGCATAACAAATATAACCTGATAAGTAACGTGAATAAACTGCAAGAGCCTAGCGTGAATACTGTAACCACTGAGGAAACTAAGCTGCAAAGCTAAGCATAAACTACTGTAACTACCGATGAAACTAGGCAAAAATGCAGGGCCAGGAGACGTGAAGCTAAAATAAGGGCCCGCGAATACTGCAAATAGCACATCCTGTCTGACTTTACTTAATAATTCTTAGGAACTCTGCAAATAGCACATCCTGGCTGACTTTACTTAATAATTTACTTAGTAACTCTGCAACTAGCACTGCCTGTCTGACTTTACTTAATAAATTACTTGGTAACTCTGCAAATAGCACATCCTGGCTGTCTTTACTTGACGTAAGGCAGGGTAAAAGTGGGCAAGCATACTGGACACAGCAACGCAAAAATAAACATGCGAGGGCATGTTTTGCGAGGGCAGCGGCGAGGGCAGGCGGAGTGAGGCAGAGCCCCAGTGTGCGCCCGTATTTATACAGGCCCCAAACTGCCCGCGCAACGCCGCGGGACGCGCTGCGCAATTGTTTCTTTCTCCCCCGCCAGAAAAATCCCCGCTTGCGATCAAGCAGTGACCATCTCTGAATGCATCTCCAATTTAGAATCAATAAGTTATTGTGGAGTAATATATCTCTGCTTAGTATCTAAATTTAAACGGCATTCCACTCCTTTTAACATAAAATAAAGTAGGTGATACTAGACACTGGACAAACAGTGATTTAAAAGGCACTTTAGTCCATAGTTGAACTTTGCACTGTATCTTGCTTCTTTTCAATTGCACAGAAGCGTATCTTGTATTTGTATGTTATCAATTAATGCAGCTTCCTCGGGTCTCCTCATAATTTTAGGGCAACCTGGCCAACTGGGACCCGGAGACCTGCGTCACACTGCTGCGTATCCCCAGTGTCTCCAACTACTCTGGTCTCAAGAAACTTATGGAAGTGGTAAGTCTGTCAGTACTCAATGCATCAAAATATGAGACGCACATTCAACTTTTTCACAGCTTAAAGCAATTTTAATTTAACCCAATCCACGCATAATAATTTATTTATTTTATTTTATTTATTTATGCATATACAGGAAGGTACATTGGGAATGTGAGACTACATAGTATGGTAATTACAGTCTTGTAAAGCCACTAGTACGCGCAGCGTTTCGGGCAGGTCCTTAATCTAAGAAAATTTTAAGTAGGTAAATACTTGCAAAATTTATAGAAAAAAAAAGATAATAGTTACATGGAATGAAAAAAAGATGAGATAATGAAGATAATGGAAAGTGAAGGCGTTTTGGCCCACACTGGACCCTTATCAAGTCGTGACAAGGAAGAGTGGGACTTGATAAGGGGGTCCAGGATGGACCGAAATGTATAAGGGGTCCAGGATGAACAGCGACGACCTTGCTGCTTACAAGTAGGCTTGCAAGCCCTGATGGTTTGTGCACAATTCCTTCCCTCAGTTTTCTTCCAGCTCCTTGTCCTATCCCTCCCAGCTCCGTGTCCTATCCCTCCCAGCTCCGTGTCCTATCCCTCCCAGCTCCGTGTCCTATCCCTCCCAGCTCCGTGTCCTATCCCTCCCAGCTCCGTGTCCTATCCCTCCCAGCTCCGTGTCCTATCCCTCCCAGCTCCGTGTCCTATCCCTCCCAGCTCCGTGTCCTATCCCTCCCAGCTCCGTGTCCTATCCCTCCCAGCTCCGTGTCCTATCCCTCCCAGCTCCGTGTCCTATCCCTCCCAGCTCCGTGTCCTATCCCTCCCAGCTCCGTGTCCTATCCCTCCCAGCACCCTGTCCTATCCCTCCCAGCACCCTGTCCTATCCCTCCCAGCTCCCTGTCCTATCCCTCTCAGCTCCCTGTCCTATCCCTCTCAGCTCCCTGTCCTATCCCTCTCAGCTCCCTGTCCTATCCCTCCCAGCTCCCTGTCCTATCCCTCCCAGCTCCCTGTCCTATCCCTCCCAGCTCCCTGTCCTATCCCTCCCAGCTCCGTGTCCTATCCCTCCCAGCTCCGTGTCCTATCCCTCCCAGCTCCCTGTCCTATCCCTCCCAAGTGCTATATCTGTATAGTCATATACTGGCAAAGGGCTTGCTCTCGATAATTACGTTACATAGCTTTCGTTTTATGTCATACATGTGAGGCGAGTTATTTGTTTCACCCATATAATTGTGACGTTATCTAAAAGCTTAACTTATTTGTTTAGAGATTTATATGCCGACCTTTTAATTTCAGGCAAGTAAAGAATGGCTGGAAGACTTCTTGAATTTGGATGGTTTAGGAGTCTTGTTTGAATCCTTGGAGCGCCTGAGTGATCGACGCTTCAGCTCCATTGCAGATGCTTTGCTGCAACTTGAATGTGTACTGTGTGTCAAGGCTGTCATGAACTCCAAGACGGGGCTAGAGTACATCATCAACAGTGATAATTACACACGGAAACTTGCTAAGGGTAAGTGCTCTCTGGCAAGTTGCTGAGGGGTAGGTGCTCTCTGGCAAGTTGCTGAGGGGTAGGTGCTCTCTGGCAAGTTGCTGAGGGGTAGGTGCCCTCTGGCAAGTTGCTGAGGGGTAGGTGCCCTCTGGCAAGTTGCTGAGGGGAAGGTGCTCTCTGGCAAGTTGCCGAGGGGTAGGTGCCCTCTGGCAAGTTGTCGAGAGGTAGGTGCTCTCTGGCAAGTTGTCGAGGGGTAGGTGCCCTCTGGCAAGTTGCCGAGGGGTAGGTGCTCTCTGGCAAGTTGCTGAGGGGAAGGTGCTCTCTGGCAAGTTGCCGAGGGGTAGGTGCTCTGTGGCAAGTTGCTGAGGGGTAGGTGCTCTCTGGCAAGTTGCTGAGGGGTAGGTGCCCTCTGGCAAGTTGCTGAGGGGTAGGTGCCCTCTGGCAAGTTGCTGAGGGGTAGGTGCCCTCTGGCAAGTTGCTGAGGGGTAGGTGCCCTCTGGGAAGTTGCCGAGGGGTAGGTGCCCTCTGGGAAGTTGCCGAGGGGTAGGTGCCCTCTGGGAAGTTGCCGAGGGGTAGGTGCCCTCTGGGAAGTTGCCGAGGGGTAGGTGCCCTCTGGGAAGTTGCCGAGGGGTAGGTGCCCTCTGGGAAGTTGCCGAGGGGTAGGTGCCCTCTGGGAAGTTGCCGAGGGGTAGGTGCCCTCTGGGAAGTTGCCGAGGGGTAGGTGCCCTCTGGGAAGTTGCCGAGGGGTAGGTGCCCTCTGGGAAGTTGCCGAGGGGTAGGTGCCCTCTGGGAAGTTGCCGAGGGGTAGGTGCCCTCTGGCAAGTTGCCGAGGGGTAGGTGCCCTCTGGGAAGTTGCCGAGGGGTAGGTGCCCTCTGGCAAGTTGCCGAGGGGTAGGTGCCCTCTGGGAAGTTGCCGAGGGGTAGGTGCCCTCTGGCAAGTTGCCGAGGGGTAGGTGCCCTCTGGCAAGTTGCCGAGGGGTAGGTACCCTCTGGCAAGTTGCCGAGGGGTAGGTGCCCTCTGGCAAGTTGCCGAGGGGTAGGTGCCCTCTGGCAAGTTGCCGAGGGGTAGGTGCCCTCTGGCAAGTTGCCGAGGGGTAGGTGCCCTCTGGCAAGTTGCCGAGGGGTAGGTGCCCTCTGGCAAGTTGCCGAGGGGTAGGTGCCCTCTGGCAAGTTGCCGAGGGGTAGGTGCTCTCTGGCAAGTTGCTGGGGGTAAACACTCCCAGGCAACTTCATGTATGGTTTAGAAGTGTTTCAGCACCTGATGTTTGTTTAATATGGGTGGAAAGTTAACAAATAGATCTCCAAATTAATATCCACATATTTCTTTCCATTTCAGCTGAAATTATGAGCTTGTTATACTGTATTAACATTGGTTAATATGCAATCCTTTTTTAAGCACTGTAATGTTAAATGTTGAACATTGTACTTAACATGGATGGTTAGGAGCTTTTTCAGGAACACAAAGCTTACTAGAGTGTAATGGAACAAATTTCTGGGAAGTAAAATAGATGTGGGATCACTGGATTGTTTCAAGAATAGGTTAGACCTATATATTGAAAGAGTTTGGGCAGATGTAAATAAGAGTTCCTTCATATGGGCCAGTAAGGGCCATGTCATGAGGATCAGCAGGCCTTCTGCAGCTTTAACATTTTTATCAGTATAAATGGGGTCCTTTGACACGCCACAGGCTTCCTGTCCTCATCGAGGCCACTAGAGCGTTGGTGGCTATTCTTGTTGACTACATGTTGAAGGTTCTGGGGATCTATAACACCACGGCCCAGTTTCCGACCAGGCCTCCTGGATTTCTCAGGCAAATTCAGGTTATGTTCTTATGTGATATCTCAAACTTGATCAATAATGGTGAAGTACTTCCACAGCGCTGGACTCTCGCAACATGCTGGTGAAGAAACAAGTGTTTGAGCTGCTGTCTGCATTGTGCGTGTATTCAGAGAAAGGCCACGCTCTGGCTCTCGACTCCCTCAATAATTATAAAGTAAGCATGTTTTGGTAGTATAAATAGTTAAAGTATAAAAAATTTAATATCATAATAGGGAAACAGAAGTTTATGAAATGTAAGGACAGCATTATGTTGATTAGTCGGATATTTTTTTCATTTTCAGTCTATATATACAAATATAATCATTGTCACAATTTGAAGAGTGTCCAGGATGGACTGAACCAGTTTCACTTTCATTTCATATTATATATATATCAGCTAGGTTATTTGTTTCACCCACATTATGACTTGTTCTCTGAATATTAATTGTCTTGTTATACTTTTTCTGTACTTTTATATAATGAAAATGAGAGGCCAGTCCAGCAGTCAGCTATAATTTGGCTTAATATACTGTATATGCTCTTTAGTGCTTTTTCACACAATTAGATAACGTAAGCAATAATTCTGATTTTAGATCTTAGCTTTTATCTTGTACTTCTCTTATTTGATTATTATATACTGTAATATAAAACCATTTTTGATGCCTACTATTAGTTTGCATTTCACCCTTGGAAACTACCTTGATGATTAATTTTTCTTTTGTCTAATTTCTGATCCTGTTACAGGTATTGAAAACCAAACGATACCGGTTTACGTTGGTTGTCCAGGAGATTCGTAATGCAGAGGTCTCGGACTACCAAACGACACTAGTAGCCTTTGTTAATTGTCTTGTACTTGGTGTCAGCCATTTGCAGGCACGTGTTGCCATTAGAAATGAGTTTATTGGTGAGTATTCTCTTGCCCATTTTGAGAACTACTGTATAAAAAGATTTTGTACCATTAACATTTCTTTGAACTTCTATATTTTTCTATAGCACAGTAGCATACGTCATTGGTTCACAGTCGAGAGCACACTTCCTTTCACCTCGTGTCTCTGTTCACCTAGCGGTAAATACCCAGTAGGTACCAAGGAGTTAGAGAATTGTTGTGGTTTGCATCCTGGGAAAGGTTGGTAGTTGGTCTCAACTCTAGAGGGGGACCATGATGAACCAAAGTACAGGCTTCCTGTCCCCGATAATTGGATATACTCTACAGAGTATGGATGTTAGTGGATATCATACTGGCTTAGTTGCCCAAGTAAATAGTCCCAGGTTTGAATCTAATGCTGTTAAAGATAGTTTCTGAAATAATCCACAGCTATATCTGCAACAGCTTGTAAATATGTAAGTTCACAATTATCCAGACAAATGTAAGAGATATCGTTTTCCTGCCCAATTTGGTCTGGTTATGCAGACAATGAGTCACATAAGCATGGCTGAAGATATGATGTCCAAACCACACATCATAAAATGAAAAAGCAACATCATTCACCAGTCTCCGTGGTGTAGTGGTAAGACACTCGCCTGGCGTTCTGCGAGCGCTTTGTCATGAGTTCGTATCCTGGCCAGGGAGGATTTACTGGGCGCAAATCCTTAACTGTAGCCTCTGTTTAACTCAACAGTAAAATGTGTACTTGGTTGTAAAAAAGATTCTTCACGGCGGGGATCGTATTCCAGGGACCTGCCCGAAACGCTATGTGTACTAGTGGCTGTACAAGAATGTAACAACTCTTGTATATATCTTAAAAAAAAAAAAAAAAAATCAGTCGCTCCTGGACCATTATCAATTCATGTAATGGTCTGGTTAGTGACTCCAGTCTTGAATTAACTAATCTCTTAATGTCTTTCCAGTCTCTTTACTGAAGATAGGGAGTAACTGGGCTTTGTTGGGAGTCTAGTTTTTGCAATTGTTTTAATATGTTTGAAGCCTTGGAAAGTCAGATGAAATGGTTAATTACAATAAATAAACAAATTGCAGTTGGATAAGTAGTTACTTTAAATGGTATGCTGCCACATTTAATATAAATGCCAAGATGTACTGGAAAATTAAAGTGCAAATGATAAACAGTGAGTCAAGTACGAGGGCAAAACTTTAATGCAACCAATGCTTAGTAAGGTCAGTGATTATTGAATTTATCTGAGGGATACTAACACTTTACAGGTTAATGGATAAGATCCCATTATTGTATGCAATAACAGATGAAATCTGAACAGTACTGAAGTAGACTGGGCAGGTACTTAAAATATAACAATAAAGTGAAATGGGTAGGTAAAGCCACTTAGAGGTATATTATACAAGTGAGGCAATGGTGTGTGGCACAGTGGGTTATGTCCTTGACTCACAGTTGAGGATCCTAGGTTCGATCCCTCAGGGAGGAACAGAAATAGTTGGCATGTTTATTGTCACTTGATATCTTTGTTCACCTAGCAGTCAAGTTAAGCAACTGTTGTAGGTAGCATCTTAGGGAAGGTCAGTAGTTCAACCTAGGAGGAACATGGCCCCAGTATAAACATTCTGTCCCCGACAAAGGGGAACTAATAAAAATACAGTACTGTACTCTACCTATTAAGTAACCACGGTAATCTGATATTCTATTTTTTATAAGTAAAACATTGTTATATTTGTTATCATTACAGGGTCCCAGTAGTACAGTTGGGTTTGTTCTCAATTCACAATTGGGAATTCTGGATTCAAATCCTGGGTGGGACACAAATGGTTGGGTGCATTTCCTATCACCTGATGACCTGTTCACCTAGAAGTAAATACTGTAGGTACCCTTGGGTCAGTCAGCTTGTTGTGGGGTTGCATCCTGGGAAGGGTCAGTACTGTACTGTAATTCAACCCTGGAGGAGACCTTGATATAATTGTATAATAATATATTAATAATTATAATAATTGTATATAATTATACAGTTTATTATTGATAATATTTGTTATTATCTGAGCTGGGAATATAAGGAAGGACAGTACAATGTTATATATAAAAACACACAATGTAGCCTCCACAATGCACACTGTTGCCTGGTAACTAAACTTCAGTTTCAGAAGTACATTTGGGTTTGTTCTTGACTCACTATTGGGAATCCCAGGTTTGATCCTCAGGCAGGACAGAATTGGTTGGGCACGTTTCCTTTCACCTAATGCCTCTGCTTGCCTAGCAGTAAATAGGTAGTACCCTGGAGTTACTGTAGTGTAACTGTTGTGAGGTTGCATCCTGGGGAAGGTCAATTCAACCTGGGGGGGGTCATCCTTATAAGCATAATGTATGCCCGTGTGTGTGTATGTAATTACAGGATGAGAGCTACTCTCATGGTGTCCCATCTTCTCGGTACTCTTTGTCATATAAAGCTTTGAAACTACAGACGGTTGTGGCCTCCACCACCTTCTTGCTTAATTTGGTCCAACCGTCGACCACTTTACTAGAAAATAAAATTTTCTAATATCTTTTCGGCATCTCTGTTTTCTTAGCATGAATTTGTTTCCTCTTAGTTCGTAAAGTTGCTGGTTTCAGGAATTCCTCTTTGTCAATTTGGTCTATCCCTGTTAGTATTTTGCAAGTACTGTAGTGATCATATCACCTCTTTTATTTTCTAGTTTCGGCATGTTTAACGCCTCTAGTCTCTCCTCGTAACTCTTATTTTTCAGTTCCAGAAGCCATTTTGTGGCATGCTGCTGCACCTTTTCCAGTTCATTTATGTGCTTCTTAAGATTTGGGCACCATACAACTACCTATTCCAATTTTGGTCTCACAAAAGTCATGAACAGTTTCTTTAGTACACGTATTTCACCATCCATATACAGTGATACCTCAGCTTACGAATTTAATCCGTTCCCAAAGATGGTTCGTAACCCGAAAATTCGTAAACCGAAGCAAATTTTCCCATAAGAAATAATATAAATTGAATTAATCCATTCCACACTGCCAAAAATATTAACTTTAAAGTAAATTTTATACCTCATTCGCCCAAATCTTTAGTACTAAAATATGTGCAAGTTATTGTTTACCTTTGTTAATGACTGTTGTTGGCAGATGGAAGACGGTGAAGAGGGGAGGAGAGGTGTTAGTGTTTGGAAGGGAAGTCCCCTTACATTATAACATCAGGCAATGATGACTTCTCTGGGGTACTCTTTCTGGTATGTTTTGCCTGCATACCATTAGGACTTGCTTGTGGCTCACTGCTTGTTTTTCTCACTTAAAATCCAATCATAGAGGCTTGTTTTTCCCTATGTTGTAACACTTGTCTGTAGTGAGGCATCACAGTGTCATTCAAAAAGTTAAGGCAACGGTCTACTACAGCTTGCTCTGGGCGAGTCGACAAAGTTTGCATTTCAACAAAACAGTTTGCATTTCTTCAACAAAAATTTGCATTTTTTCCCACAGTCTTCATCATTTCCTAATTATTGAGGAAGGGACATTCTGTACTGCCTCCTCCTTCCCTAAAGACATTTCCTCAGAATTGTGTTCGTTTCGTGATTGTTGATACGCCTTTTGCCACTTTAGCACTCATAATGTCCTTTTTCTTAGCAACTACAGTGCATAACATTGACATAGATTTGCTGTACTGCCTAGCTAGTTCAACAACCCGTGTACCATTTCATGTTTACGAATGATCTCTCTTTCCTCTATGGTCATCCTCACATGTGTTTTCTTGGATTGAACCTTACCACTGGCTTTCTTGGGACCCATGGTGAGATATATAATAATAACTATCATGTTCAAATACCCAAAAATCTGGAAAACGCTGAAATTCTTTACAAAGAATTCAAGGGCGATTGTCACTAGGTGGGAGGCACTGGTAAACTGAGGCGCGGTCGCTTTGCCACCACACGCTAGGTCGGCCATACGAGTATCAACAAGCTACATTATCCGAGGTAAAGTTTGTAACCTGATTCAGATTTTACGAAGAAATTGGGCTCATAATCTGAAAAGTTCGTAAAGAGGGGCATTTGTAAGCCGAGGTTTCACTGTACAGTAATTAAAAGCAATGCATATGCTCCTTTCATAATGGTCTTTGTGTTCCTCTGGTGATAGCTTACTATCCAAAACCACCACGAGGTCTCATTTGCTACTTGACACTCAAAGATATTTTATCTAGATCAATTTGAAGGGCATTGCAATCATCTGCATCTCCTATCTTCCCCAGTACCTTAGCATCATCTGCAAACATGTTCACATAATTCTGTATTCCTTCTGGTAGATTGTTTATGGAGACAATGAACAATACTTGTGCAAGAACTGAACCCTGTGGTACTCCGCTAGTAACACTCCTCCAGTCAGATACATTGTCTCTGACGTTCTGTACGTACATATGTACACATACTCACTAGCTGCCTATCCCTGAAAAAATTAATTATTAATAAACAAGTTACTATCAAAAGTTTAATCATCCTATAGATGGCTGACAAAAAGCATACTTCAATCAAGAAAAGTATGTGCAAGATGGAATAATATAAAAATTTAACCTGTTAACTTTAAGAAAACTATCTTTAATTTTCATTTTCAGTAACGAAACTTTTTATTGTTGGCCAGGGTTGGATTTCTTGAATATACTTCAAGATTTGCATAAAGTAGAGGATGATCAGTTGTCTCTACAGTTATCAGTATTCGAAGATAGTTATGAAGAAGACCAGGAGCAGCTATATGGAGATGAGGGTCAACTTAACATCAACCACTACGATGCTTTTAATACCCTCTTCACTAAGGTAAAATAATGTAATGCTGTTTAATGCTAACCTCGACTATTGTTGGTAATTTTGAAGTAAAAAGAATTGTAAATGCATGCAAAAGGCCAAGTAACTAAAGAATGGTATTCATTCTTGAATTATATTGAAATTATGTCAACAATACATTGCCTAATGTAGACCTATTGTCTGGCTTAGTTATTGCAAATTCTAATTACAGTATTATTATTACTGTATTATTATTTCTTAAAATGTCATCCACATTTTAATAACAATAAACATTTCAGTCACCTGAGCTCTAGGAGACAAACCACAGACCCCACGCTTGTGAGGCAGAAGCTCTATCCACTCGGCTGATAGAGCTTCTACCTCACATGCATGGGGTCTGTAGTTCGAGTCTCCTAGAACCCAGGTGAATGAAATTATTTATTGTTATTATTATTATTATTATTGTTAAACACACAATTTTGCCTTGTTGAACAGCAGTATTATTGCAGTATTTGTCTCCAGTTGCTCATGAAAGCATTACCATGTGAAGAAAGCAAAACAGGTGCCCTTTCTCAGAAGGCCTTCTTCATACCTTGTGATGCCATTGTGGAATTTCATTACATTCAATGCTAGAATTTTACAGCTAATGACAAGCCCCCCCCCCCCCATCAGCAGCTCTCTTAGCTTTTGACACTGTCCACCCTTATGATACTGAAATTACATTAAGGTATTGATGATGTTTCTTTCCATAGGTACAAATACATTTTCAAAAAATGTCCTTAGGCACTCCAAATAAGCAAGTAGCATAGAGCATGCATTGATCAGAGTTCAGTCACATGACCAATAAAACTTCATACTGTACTATGAAATCCAAACTGTTATACTAACAAGTATAATAATAATAATCTTATCTGTGATGCAGATCCGAGACACGCCACACTCGCTCCTGCTGTTGGCATTGATTCATAACCTCACTCAACTTGATCCTGACAAAGAAGACAGGTGGGTTCATTATTATTTTAACATTTTAGGTTAAATCATATTTTCTCCCATCTGTGCTTGCATTACTTTTGGGTTTACACATGTACATATACACTTACCTGTTTGTACTTAATTGCTAGTACTGTAATTGTGTATTGTCCTAATAGTACCTGCTACCTATTATATTGTGTGAAAATGTCTCTTAACCCATTCACTGTTCTTAATCACAATATGCAATTTCTTCCCGTGCTCCATTCACCATAAGCACTTTTTCTCCCCATTTTATTCGATGACAATTTTTATTAAATAAAATAAAATAAAATAAAATTTTATTCTAATTTTAGACATGTTCACCTTGATGTAGTACTTTTAGACAGTTTTTAGTTTAGTTCGTTTATTATACACCCCATACCCATCTTGTGGGCAGTAGTGGAAAGGGTTACAGAGGCACATAATGGGCTCAGGGACTGAACTCCACAATTAGAAATAAATAAATAAAATAAATGTTTATTTAGGTAAGGTACATACATACAAGAGATTTTACAAAGATTGATGGATTTATAGATAGAGCTAGTACATACAATGCCTAAAGCCACTATTACGCAAAGCGTTTCGGGCATGAAAAACATTAATGACTAAAGCTTAATACTAATTGAGCATAAAGAATAAAATGTGTTGAAAGCAAATAAAAATAGAGATAAAAAAGGGGGGAACATGGCTGAAAAAGCAGCACAGATACAATTAGGTCGACAAACAGCGTTGTTTAAATAAAAACAGACATGGGTTGACAATAGGTAGGTTACAGGGAATTTATTAGGTAGTGCTTTGTTTTTATTTTAAACTGATTGAGAGAGGTACAGTCTTTAACATGGTTGGGAATTCATTTAGCTAAGCAAGTTATTTTAGATAGCTGCACAGTTTAAGGGTTAAATATAGTTACCCATGAGTTTACTTACCATGGGTAGCCTGGCTAGCCCATCACCTTGGCCATCATTTGTAATTACCCAAGTGTAATTACCCGAATATAGTTACAGGATGAGAACTATGCTCGTGGCGTCCTAACTTCCCAGTATGCTTTATCACATAGCACTCTGACACTACTGACAGTTTTGGCATCCACCACAACCTCACTTAACTTGTTCCAACTGTTTACCACTACAGTATTGGCAAAGGGGAACTTTCTAATGATTTTTTATCAGCTTTTTTTCGTTAGCTTGAGTTTATGAACTTGTTCTTGAAGATCTAGGCTTCAAGCATTCTTCTTTGTTAGTTTTGTCGATTCTTGTTGCTACTTTTTATGTAGTGATGATATCGCCTATTTTTTCTTTTCTGGCTTTCATATATTTAACACCTGTAACCTTTCCTCATAGCTGTTGTTTTTCAATTCCAGAAGCCATTTAGTTGAACGTCTTTGCACTTTTTCCAGTTTAATGATGTGCTTCTCAAGCTAAGGGCACCATAAAACTGCTGCATATTCCAATTTTTATCTCATGAAGATCATGAACAATTTCTTCAATATTTTGCTTCTATGTATTTTAAAAAGAGATTCTGAAGTTGAAAAGTGTAGCATAGGTTCATTGTACAATATTCATTATGTGGTCCTCTTTAAGTGACAGTTTTCTGTCCAGGACTACTAGATATTTTTGTTTGTGAGAGTTCTTTAACCCTTAAGCTGCTAAAGGGTCCTTAAAGCCTCTTCACATAATTTGTATGTTATGTGTGGCCTATTTTCTTCTATTCCATATTCCATAACATGACATTTATTCACATTAAATTCCATCAGCCAAGTATTGTTCCTATACTTATTTTGTCCAGGTCATTTTGAAGGATGTAACAATCATCTAAGTGTCTTACCTTCCCTATTAGTTTGGTATAATCAGCAAACATGTTCATATAGGTTCTGTATTCCTTCTGATAGATTGTATACAGTATAGACAATGAACATTACTTGTGCTAGAACTGAACCCCTGTGGTAGACCACTTGTAATATTTCTTCAGTCTGATACATTGCCTCTGATTACTGCCTTCATTTTTCTGTTAAAAAAAAAATTCACATCAAAAGTCTCTGTCACTCTTCCAGTGTAACCCATGCCTAGCTGTCCATCTAACTTTCTCTAAAATATTGAGTGACTTTCTTTACAGTGCATAGCCCCAGGCTTAATTACTATTAAATTATTTCCTTGCAAGGACATATTAGTGCATGATGTAAGCAAACAAGTGATCCCACCACACGGATGAGCCCAGCGCATGAGTGAGCCTGCTGCACAGGTGAGCCCGGCGCACGGTAGAGCCCATTGCACGGTGGAGCCCGCCGCACGGGTGAGCCCGCCGCACGGGTGAGCCCGCCGCACGGGTGAGCCCGCCGCACGGGTGAGCCCGCCGCACGGGTGAACCCGCCACATGGGTGAGCCCCAGAAATTATAAGGAGCTGTTAGGTCAGGTGTTCGTCAGGCACCTTGCTAACTGCCTTGGGAATAAAACTTAGGATCTCTTGGTTTTAAACCAACTTCACTGATCACTGCACTATAGGACCCTGTATACTCTATATATCTAAAATTTGAAATTGAAATGCTAATCCTGACTTCAAATTTGTTTTAAGAGGACAGCAACAGATCTCACAAACAGCACACAAGAAAATATGTATGTTCCCAGAGCCAGATTTTGCCAATGCAGAAATGCCAAAGCAGAAAATGTCATGCAAATTGAGGGCATGTTCCAGTAACAGCACTACCATGGGTGGTGTGGGAGTGTGTGTATTGGTTTAGCAATATCATGGGAGGTTTGGAGGAGTTTATTCAGGTGCAGTGTGCATGTGCGCGCGCACACCCACACCCAAACCCACACACACGCACACACTTTTCTATGCTCCAGTACACACAAGTGCTCACATAACTTTCATTTAATGACTAGTAACGTAGCAAGCTGGGGGGGGAGGAAGCAGATGAGTAAGACCATCCTGTGATAGTCCACTACCTGCCACAGACTAGTTTTGCCGATTCCCTAGTGTTGATAGACTACATAAACTATTTAAAGATGTGATTAAGAAATAATGATGCTGTTAATACATAGGAAACTGGTATACATTCAGACAAAATATTTCAAGTTCTGCAAGATATTAGATTCAAGTATCTTGGATTTGTGTGTGAACTGGCACATTAATTGATAAAAGATAAATTTAAAAATTTTCATAGAAGTTTACTACTGTAGATCAAACTGCAAGTCTTAAGTGTTTGCGAGTGCACAACTTAACCAGAAATCATGCTATTATGGTGGCCTGTTCCAGAGGACTTTAATGAGGCTGTGCAAAATTATGAAAATATAAATACAAGTTAAAGCCTAAATAATATATGGCAACAGGCCATTTGTTTGCTTGCATGAATTTTGTACAAACTAAAATGGTTTCTGGTGAGAACTATTTAATGTGTTAGGTGAAGATAGTGATAAATGTCTTTAATTGAATTCTGTTCCAAAATGACAGTAAACCTGCAGTGAGTAATTATGATTTTCACTTCTGAGTTAAGACTTGAAAATCTCTATTGAATCATGGATGAGGTGATAGACTTTACTTTTTTATTGTGTTTGCAATTAAAAGCAGCCAGCAGAGCTTGGTCTGCCCCTCTATAAGAGGTAATAAAGATTTGAACATTCTTGTTCGTGTTCTGTAAATGTGAGCATTGTTGAAGTGCTAGTTTAGGTCACTTGAGTGATCACCACTTCTGTGAGTGTACAACCTCACTCCAGGAATTAGAGCAGTTGATGGTAGTGGTGGCAGCAGAAGTACAGCATCACTACCCATGACACTCCATAGAATTCGGTACTGTTTAATGATTTTTGCACCCAAACTGTTCAATGCACTATTTGATGGGTACTATAAAAATTAAGAAAACAATGTTGGTTATTTGTTAATTATAAGTGTGATGTATATACTTTTGCCTTGTGGATTTATTGGTTTATGACAAAAAGGGTTGACCCCAATATGTAACCTTGTGGTATCCCACTCGCCACATTTCTCCAGTCCGATTCATTTCCATTCGAAAAGGGAAGGGAACTATCAGGAGAAAGCACCAAGCCATTACAACTACAGTACATACCATTTGCAAGTAATCAGAATAAGGATTCGGGATGGGAGGAAATAAATGGTGCCCAATTACTTAGATGGTCAGGGAATTAGCACAAACCTGTTACTCAACCGTCCAGCCCAGACGACCCTTTGCTTTCTTTGTTTTAGCCATTGTTTCATCCATTCTAGTATTCTACTATTTGTTCCATGTGCTTGAATTTTCCTTGCCAGTCTTTCATGTGGTACTTTATTAAAGGCTTTAGTGAAGTCCTTGTGTACTACATCTACTGGATGTCCCTTGTCTGAATAACTGGCTATTTCAAATGTGAGCAGGCTTGTAAGGCAGGCTTTATTTTTAACAAAACCATGTTGCATTGATTTTGCTGTATTGTTCACAGTGAGATGGTGAATGATTTCCTCCCTTAGGATTCTCTCCATGAGCTTCCAGATGGGCAAAGTCAAGCTGATTGGATGGTAGTTTTCTGCTGAGCTCTTTCTGCTTTGTTTGAAAATTGGAGTAACATTTGCATATTTCCAAACCGGGAAAATTATCCCCTTAGTCCAGAGATTTTCTGAAAAGGAATTTCAGTGATATACACAGTTCATCTGCCAATTCTTTTCTGATTTGTATAGAATTCCATCCACATCTTCGGCTTTTGAATCTTATATATTTACAATTTACAGTAGCAGCAAAACACGAGAATGTTTTATTTTGGATAAGAAAATGTGAGTGAAATTTGTTATATGATGTTAGATATTTTTTTAGTTTCTCACTTAAGATAGTTGGGAGAAGAACAGTTCGTAATCACATTTGGGAGAACATTTCACAATTTAGGACCATTAATTTGCATATACGATAGTTTGTCCTTTTGGTTGAATCTTACTCTAGGAAGGTCAGAGAAGTAAATGCAGTACAGGCTTCCTGCCCCCAACAGTGGAATTAATTATTATTACTCTTTTTTCTCTTCTCTAGCAACGTTACCCCTTCCCTTCCCTTTCCTTCCCTTTTGGCATATCTTTTACTACTGGCTTACTCTTTTCTCACACCTCATTGATATGCTTTTAAATTTCTGATATAATCACATTAATGTGATTTCCCTGTATTTTGGTATAAAATATTTTCTTTTGAAAATACTTGGTGCAATGTAAATAAGAGAATTTTGTAATTTATTTGGATTTTATTTATTTTATTTTGTGACAATTGTTTTTGCAGCGATGCTGTATGGTCATTACTGGATCGTGTTGGTGCTCGTGCTGTAGAGGGGACCTTGACTCTCACTTGGGCAGAATCCGTGGCATCGTCCCAAGATTTTACCCGCAGTGTTGCCACCCAGACACTCTCCCGTCATGCCACTCGCACGCACTTGTCTCCAAGTGTTAACCACGTGTTACCTGAGGGATTTGAGGCACGCCCTTTCCCATCATCTAGCCTTCCTGCCAAGGATGATGGTAGTGGTGGAGAAACATTAAAACCTTCGTTAAGGAATGATATTGCCAATAACACTCGAGAGGAATCGGAAATAACCTCGGCTGATTTTCCTGATAATTGCTGCAGACAGACAGATTTACTTGTTGTAGGAAATAATGATCTAAAGTCTTCACTACCTCTTTCTCATCATCTTCCTCCCTGTCATGGAGGGCCTCCTGCACCACCACCTCCAGGATATACAGGACCACCACCACCACCTCCTTCCCCTCCTTCAATATATGCAGGACCTCCAGCACCACCACTTCCAGGATTGGGAGGTATACCTCCTCCACCACCCCCTCTAGGATTGGGAGGTATACCTCCACCACCACCCCCTCCACCCCCTCTAGGATTGGGAGGTATACCACCACCACCACCCCTTCCAGGATTGGGAGGTATACCACCACCACCACCCCTTCCAGGATTGGGAGGTATACCACCACCACCCCCACCACCTCCAGTATTGGGAGGTATACCACCACCACCACCCCCACCACCTCCAGTATTGGGAGCTATACCAGTAGCACCACCACCCCCTCCAGGATGGGGAGGTATACCAGCACCGCCTCCACTTCCAGGAGGTCCAGCACCCCCTCCAGGATGGGGAGGAATACCACCACCCCCTCCACCTCCAGGATGGGGAGGTATACCAGTACCACCACCACCTCCAGGACATCCACCACCCCCACCACCACTTCCTCCAGGATGTGGGGGTCCACCCCCACCACCACCTCCCCCAGGATTTAGTGGGCCTCCACCTCCACCTCCTGCTCCTGGCCTTCGTAATCCACTTCTTAGCTCTATGTCCTTACCAAATTACTCAACTTCACGTGCTGCCAATGCATTCTACAACACACTACCAAAACCACGCTCAAAAATGAAACATCTTAATTGGATCAAAGTAAACAATAATATAAACAACAATTCCTTATGGAAAAGCGTAAATAAAGACCTGCTTGAAACTCCTCCGTCATCATTAAATTATGGGCAGATTGAGGAGCTATTTTGCCAGGTAAATAAACCACAAGCTACAAAGGTGACCAAAAAACAGTCTACAGATGTGGCATTGCTGGATCCCAAGAAATCCTTGAATGTTAACATTTTTTTGAAACAGTTTAAAATATCTCATGCCGAGGTTGCCTCACTCATTCATGACTGCAAGAGTTCAGAAATTGGCTCGGAAAGGCTCCGGGGATTCCTCAGAATACTTCCCGAGGAAGGAGAGGTAAGATACCGTCCTAGTGTTTTGTTGGTTGAAGGAAATAATATTTGAAGTGTAGAAATTGATAATATTAATGAAATTTAATAATTTAAAAAGCCTGCTATCTTAAACTCTTTTGTATCAGGATGTCAAGGAATAGGTATTGCATTATTATTAGTAGTAGTAGTAATAGTATTTATTAATAATATTGTTAATATTATTTACCAAGGTACCTTTAGTTTGCATATCAGACCTTGATTACAGTACAATATTGTTTGAATTAGCTTACAAACAAATTAAGGAACATTGAATTATGTTTTATTTAGCAAAATATTTATGCTTGTTAAGGTGGGATATTTGCATTGTACTATATATTAATAAAAAAACACAAAGCTTCATTAGCACAGGATGCTGTTCCATGTATATGCTCTCTTCAATATTTCGCACACACAATTAATATTACTGGAAGCCAATTAGATAACCAATGGTTAGGTTGTTTGAGTAGTAACTGAACTAGTAACTGGCTAGACCCAACTTACTGTCACACGTCGTCCACTGTGAGAAAGGGATGAAATGTATTAGTGTTATTGCTACCCAGTTTTAATAAAGGAACCACACTGTTAAGGCTGCTACTAGTTCCCTACTTGGTGAGGAATCCACAGTAAGCAGTAGTGCCAGCATATATATTGGCAATATTCCCAAATACTAAAGTACATACAGTGAACCCTTGACTTAAGACTGCCTCTAATTACGAATTTTTCGAGTTACGACCTAAATTTCATCGGAAAATGAGACGTAACTTACGACCGTGTCCTTGACTAACGACCTTTGTTGATACACGTTTGTGTCGACCGAGTGCGTGGTTCCTGGTGGCACGGGCCGACCAGCCTCAGTTTACCAGAGCCGCCCGCTTAGTGACAATTGCGCTTGTAAAGTATTCCATTATTCTAGTGCTTTTTTATTTTTAAACATAAAACTAATTATTATATATCACACCATGGGTCCCAACAAAGTCAGTGGTAAGGTTAAACCTAAGAAAACACACGTGAAGATGACCATAGAGGAAAACAAAATATCATAAACGTGAAAATGAAATAAGGGTTGTTGATGAAGAGTAGAGGATGTCCCTTCCTCATTTATTAAGAAAATGTGTGCAGTTGGGAAGAATTGCAAAGTTTTGCTGAAAAGTTTCACCCAAATCAAGCTGTAGCAGGCCATTGTGTTAATCTTTTTTAATGACAATGTGATGTCTCACTTCAGACAAGTGTTACAACATAGGGAAAAACAAGTGTCACTAGACAGGTTTTTAGTGAGAAAAACAAGAAGTGAGGCATAAGCAGGTCCTAGTGGTATGCAGGCAAAATGTAGAAGAGAGAGAGTACCCCAGAAAAGTCATCACTGCCTGATGTTATAATGGAAGGGGACTTCTCTTCCAAACACTGACACCTCTCCTCCTCACTGTCTTTCATATACCAACAAGAGTCCTCATTCCAGGTAAGATATATTTACAGGGGTACCTCGGTTTAAGAATTTAATCCGTTCCTGGAGACGGTTCGTAAATCAAAGTGAATTTCCCCTAAGAATTAATGGGAAATGAATTAATCCGTTCCTGACTCCCCAAAAACTTCACTTCAAAGTAAATTTTATACCTAATTCACCCAAATATTCACTACAAAAGAATGTACAAGTTATTACTTACCTTTACTGATGACTCCCTGTTGGCATATGGAAGATGGGTAGGAGGAGGAGAGGTGTTACTGTTTAGAAGGGGAATCCCCTTCCATTATAACATCAGACAGTGATGACTTCTCTGAGGTACTCACTCTGGCACATTTTTGCCTGCTTCTGGCTCACTGCATGATTTTCTCATTTTTTTTTTTTTTTTTTAAGATTGTTTTTCCCTTCTTTGTAACACTTGTCTGTAGTGAGACATCACATCGTCATTAATAAGATCAATGCAATGGCCTGCTGAAGCTTTAGCTGGGTGATTCTTTTCAGCAAAACTTTGCAGTTCTTCCCATACTGCACACATTTTCTTAATTAATGAGGAAGGGACATCCTCTACTGCCTCCTCTTCCTTCTCCCCTGAAGATTGTTATACTGCCTAGCTAGTTCAACAACATGTGTACCATTTTCATGTTTACGAATGATCTTTTGTTTTTCCTCTGGTCATTCTCACATGTGATTTCTTGCCTTGAACCTTATCACTGGCATTCTTGGGACCCATGACGAGATATATAATAACAACTTTTATGCTCAAGTACCCAAAAATCTGAAAAAAAACTGTAAATCCTTGTGAAGAATTCAGGCGGTATAGTCACTGGGCGCGAGGCACTGGTAAACTGAGGAGCGATCGCCGTGCCACCACGCGCTAGGTCGGCCGTAAGCAAATCGACAAACTCGTATCCCAAGGTAAAGTTTGTAACCCAATTCAAATTTTCTGAATAAATTGGGCTCGTAACGCAAAAAGTTCGCAAACGGGCGTTCGTAAACCGAGGTACCACTGTACAGTACTTTATTGTAGCTAGTACAAAATGAGTGTTATTTGGTATAAAATGTATTTTTAAGTTGATATTTTTGTGGGTGTGGAACAGATTCAATTTACATTTCTTGTGGGAAATAAGTCGTTTCGACTTATGAATTTTCGACTTACAACCAGTCTCTGGGACTGGATTAGATTCATAAGTCGAGGCCCCACTGTATATGCATAACTACTATACAGCATTTTACATATGAATGCATATACTTAAACTATTATATTGTTTGAGAAAATCCATAGGAGCAGTGATGAGGGTTCAAATCTATGTGGGATTTTTTTTCCAAGTGCACACTTCTAGCGACTAGACCACAACATGGTATATGGAGTGCAACTTGGCATTCTACTGAACCCACAAGGATTTCCTGAGGCTTCTGAAGCCAGAACAAGATTTTCACATATTTCCCCCATGCACTCTGGCTCTGTCATCTAGGACTTGTTCTACTCCTGACACTCATCTTTCAATACACAGAGAGTAATCACACTAATGTGCCTGCATCAATGATAAAACTGTGTATTGAAAGAGGAACGTCAGGGGTAGAATAAGGCCTAGATGACAGAGCTAGAGTGCATGGGGGGGGTGGAGGTATTGTGTGAAAATTCTGTTCCAGCTTCAAGAGAAGCCTCGGGAAATCCTTGTGGGTTCAGTAGAACTCCAGGTTGCAATCCTTATACCATGTCGTGGAATAGTCACTCAAAGCGTGTGCTTGGGAACACCCACCACATAGGTTCAAAACCTCATCACTGCTCCTACAGATTTTCTCATTGATGCAGTCACATTAGTGTGATTAGTCTGTGTATTATATTATATATTGCACTGTGTATATAAACACTAAAAAATTTAATTAAATCTATACAGTTTTATTGGAGATGTTGCTCACCGACCACCACACAAAGATTTGAGAATACTCTTGTTACATTTTGTATTCTCCTGTCAACCAATATATTCTAAAAACTGAGCATTCCAACAGGTGGCGATGGTCAAGGAATATGAAGGGGATGTAGAGAAGCTCGGAAATGCAGAAAAGTTCTACCACGAGCTCATTAAGATCCCCAAATTCCAAGTTCGGATTGAAGGCATGATTCAGGTCTGTATTGACAGCTAGCACTTGATGATGAGTTGCTATTTCAGCAAATTCAAAGAAGTCGCAACTTGACAAGGGTATAGACTGAAAAATTGTCACTTTCCTACTCATGTGGATGTTTTGGGTATTAATTTAGAAGTGTGTGTGTCATGAATGTAGATGATTGTTATAAATGCTAGATAAAAAAGTTCTAAATACTGTAGCTTGCAGTTAAATTAATATTGTGTTGTAAAGTGCAGTGTGGGGAAGATCAGACATTGGTAAAGATGGGTTGGTGAGGAAACTAAGCTCTTTAACAAAAAACCAGTGTTGAATGTAATGAAACGCCATTTTCTGGGTGAGACCCGGAGGCACCCCGGAGCTCGATGACTGGCTGGTCTGGGCTCCCAGCTGGTCCGCTTGTCTGCTGGCCAGGGATTTGGTTCTTTCCCAGCTTGCCAGGTTTGGGCTCTTGGTGAACTGGAGGAAGTCCTATCTGGTTCCCTCCCAGGTTCGGACCTGGCTGGGTCTTGTGTGGGACTCTTGGACCACTTCCTTGTCTCTTCCTCCGGAGTCCCTCCTTCGGCTGTGGTCCTGCATGCGCCTGTTTCTGAGGGGCTCCCGGGTCACCTGGCGGTTGTTCGAGGGTCTGTGCGGGAGCTTGAACTTTGCAATGATGGTCTACCTGCAGGGTAGGGTTTGGCTTTGTCGTCTGTTCTGGTTCCTTCGGGGACATCCCTTCCGCCTCTCTCATGATTGCTGGGTTCGGGCCCCGGGGGCCTTACTTCGGCTGCTGCGTTACTGGTTTCCTCTTTCGGATTTTTCGGAGTTCAGTGCCTTGACGTCTGCCTGAGCCCTCGCTCGATGTGTTCACGGACGCGTCTTCTCTCGGCTGGGGCTTTGCGACCAGTGCTCACCAGGCAGGCCAGGGGCGGTGGGGTCCATCCTTTCATCGGGCCCACAGCACAGTGCAGGAGTTCGCGGCAGTGTGGTTTACTCTTCGGAGGATTCGAGTTACCCATGGGTCGACGATTCTGCTCCATTCGTACTGCTCCCCGATGGTTCATTGCCTGAACCGAGGGGGTTCAATGCGGTCCTTGGCTCTTTGGCACTGGTCGCTTTGAGTAACTCATCTGCCGAGTTCTCGGGATTTGGCTCTCCTGGCGGTTCACGTTCGGGGTGTGTCCAACGTCTTGGCAGACAGCCTGTCTCGTTTCGTTCCCCTGTCCATGGAATGAATGGTTGACGCTGACTCCTAACGTTGGCGCTGCCAAACGTTCGGGCGCCCGGAGGTGGACCTCTATGAGTCGGTGTCGTTGCGGCGCCTTCCGCTGTACTGTTTGTGGCACCCTTCTCGGACTGCGAGTACCTCCTGTTTCTAGCCCTAAGTGACGGAAAGCCGATGACCGACGAGCGAGTGTCCCAGTTTTGGAGCTTGCCTTCTCTCCTGGCGTATGGGGTTCGTGGCACTGCGTCTTCGGGTTGGTTCGTTTCCTGGCTGTGGCCTCCTCCGGCCTCCCGGGCAATTACACCCGCCATGATCCGCTCCGAGGACATTATCAGGTGGGGCGTTTGACTGGGGTGGTACACCTGTCAAATGACAACACAGGTGTCCTAAAGACATCTCAGCGTAGACAGAAACCTCGCGTAGAGCAAAATTACAATGCTTTTTGGCAAGACTGGTCGAGCTGGGGGTTCCTGTACCTCTTTCCCCCCGGTTCGGCTGTTGCTCCTGGTCTTGACTTGCGTGGAGAAATACCAGGGAAGAGTAGTCCTCTTGGCCGTGGTGGCCGGCTCAGCTGTAGTTTCAGGTGCTGCTTGCTTGGTGTCCGAACCCAGAGGTTTTCCTGCGGCGCCGCCTTTTCTAGCAGATCGGACCGGTGTGTCATGTGGCTGGTTCGTTCTCCTTGAGTCGTCACATATGGTATTTTTGACTCAAGTTTATCATCATCTCTATGGTGATCAGGTGGCTTCCTTGTTAGTGTCCCACCTGCGGGCCTCGTCTTGGCAGCAGTATGAAGTTTCCTGGCAGTCCTACCAGTTCTTCTTGACTCTTCGTCGTTGTGCTTCGCTTTCGGTTCGGGTGGTGTTGTCCTTTCTCTCTTGGTTGTTCGAGGACCATCATCTTATGCCGAATACTGTAGACTCGTATCGTGCTGCGCTGGCGGAGCCGCTTCAGCTTGCTTTCGATATTGATGTTACTTTTGCGCCGTTTCACAAACTGTCTCGTGCGTTGTTTCACCTCTGGCCTGCTCATGTGTCGCCTGAGCCGTCCTGGTCATTGGACATTAGTCTTTTCTCTCTCCTCCTCGGTTTCTTGTGGCCCCTTCTGTTCAGGATTGTTTCTCGAAGGCTCTTTTCCTGTTGGCATTGGCCTTTGGGGATCGGGTCAGGGAGCTTCATGCTCTCCTCTGGCGCAGGGGTTTATACTCCTTTGGTCGTGGCGATCGGTTTGCTCGTCTGCAGCTGTCTCCTTCTTTTCTGGCGAAAAATGAGACGGCTGCTTTCCGGAGGGGTCCTTGTAGTTAATGCTTGGTTGGTCAGGCCGGGTGTGCATCATCCTTAGTGTCCGGTTGCAACCCTTCGCCGTTCTTTGTGCACCACAGCTTCTGTGTCCGGGGACGCGCTTTGGGTTGATCCGGTTTCCCTCCTTCCCTGTTCACGGGTGCGGGTTTCCCAGCTCATTCTCAAAGTTATTAAGTCTAGCCAGCCTGCGATCTATCCCTGTACCCGTGACGTTCGTAAGTTCACTGCTCTTGCTGCCGTCTTTGGTAGTATGTCCTCGGCTGACATTCGGGAGCGGGGTTTTTGGTGGTCGAACAGTGTCTTGGCTGCATGCTACCTCGTGAACGTTTCTGGGTCTAGTCGGGCCTGTGTCGCTTTGGGTCGGCAGTTGCAGCCAGTTGTCACGACTTCAGGTTGAGGAGTGAGCAGCGACCGCCTCCCAAGTAAGTCCCTATAAATTTCCTCTGTGGGTAGTTAGCTCCGAGGAGCCAAAGGGGCCTCTCCCCCCCCCCCCCCACCCCAGAAAACCAGCATTGAATGTAATGAAACGTCATTTTCTGGGTGAGACCCTGATGGTCCCCGGCATCCCTCCCTTCCCTCGGTCAGCGGATTTTCACATGTTTTGATGTCCAGCCTCAGAACTGAAGGGTGGATGGCCGGCGAGGGGGTCTATGGCTCCCCCTTCCCCCTCCCGGGGAAGGGGTAGCTGCGCAGACAGCGGTGCGGCGACGTGTGATGACATGCTTGTTTGCTTGTTTCTTTTTGGGGAGTTCTATTCACTTGTTCGGCTTTTTGTAGCAATTTTCACCAGAATCAGGGTTTGTTTTGGGATGCTTACCTTTCTGGGTGCCTGACCCGGTCGATGGCATATAAAATGCTTCTAACCACACAGGGGTTTCTATAGGCCATTGCTCCCCATGCCTCTCTGAGGGGGCCAGGTTCTGGCTCGTGGTCCCCTGTAGGCCCACAGAATTCCATACACATGACTGATGCCAATGTCTGACATTAGCATATCAGCCTGGACCTGCTGGGAGCCGAGATCAGCCAGTCGTCGAGCCCCGGGGAGCCGAAGGGGCTCCCCCAGAAAAGAGGTTACAAAAAATATTGGCACAAATGAGTTCGTATGCAGTGAAATCATTTTCTGGAAAAAAAAAATTATTGAAGAATTTGTTTGACAGACCAAGTTTGTTAGTGAAAATTAAAATAAAATGCTCTAATAGCATGAAATCACTGTTTACTATATAAGAAAAGATATTTATTCAGGTAAAGTTATTGTACATAATGTACATTGAAAATGAGTTACAAACATAATGTCGGATTAATACATAAAGCTAGTACATACACTGCCTGAAGCCGCTAATACGCACAGCATATTTGGGCATGGTGTGGGGAAAAAAATTTGACAAAAACTTAATACTAATTGAGATCAAATTGAATAAATTTGAACTGAAAAAAGAAAGAGAATGATGATAATGACATGATGGATAGAACAGTAGAAAATGCAACAGAACAGCAGTAGAAATTTTAATTAAATAAACAGATTACAGTTTTCTTTAAGTTTATGCATGGCAGATATCAGCAGTTAAACAAGCTCAACAAACCACTTTTTTTTTTTTTTTTTTTTTTTTTTACTGTTGAAGGCAACAGCCCACAGTGTAGGACAGAAAACAGAAGATGCTTATTCACCTCTGGGTAATAAACCTATGGAATACCCTTCTGCATTTGCTGATGCTGTAAATGCTAAGACATCAATTTAAATTTCAGCTGGAAAAAAAATAAGAATAATGGGAAGAGCCTAATTGATAAGCTACGGACTTCCTTTCTGTTCAGGCCACTAAAGATGGTAACTCTCAGGTAAATTCAGGAAAATAATTCTCAGATGTGAGACGAGGGTTGTTTGTGCTTCATCTTTGATGGAAGAAAGGCAGGCTGAGATAATATACATATTTAATACCAGTATACTTATCTGTGCATCTCATCAATTAGTATCACTTAAAATCTGTATATTATTTACTAAATTACTAGAACAATTCATATATTGTTCTGCTTCTCATTTAGATTAGGTGTTGACCTCATTAAGCCTAAAAATATTTTAACTGAACTAGCTTAAGTTACCAGGATGCCCAATACACTTTGCATACAAGTGCCTTTATTAAATATGCACTCTTTGTAACTACTAATTAACCACTGTATAATGTTCTGTACATTATTATTATAATTATTATTATTATTATTATTATTATTATTATTATTATTAGTAGTAGTAGTAGTAGTAGTATTAGTATTAATTTATCATTATTATTAATTTATCATTAATAATTTATTATTATTATTATTATTAATAATTTATTATTGCAGTATTATTATTATTGTTAATTATTTTATTATTATTATTATTGAAATAACACTGGCTTATATTCCCAGATGGAAGAACTAAATCCAGCCGCAGACTACCTCAAGCCACAAATTAAGATGCTCCTCACCACATGTGACAAACTTCTCAATAATGAGGTCATCAGAGATTTCTTTGCTTATATCCTTACAATTGGAAATTTCATCAACATGGTAGGTTTCTAATGTTATACTCTAAATTATTGGTGATGTTTTGCTTCCATATTATTGTGTGGCTTAACTCTTATGCGGTTCCAATTAATCTGTAATTTTCTCCTGTGGGCAAATTGCTACAGTATATACTATGTACTATTGATGCTTATCAGTTTTCAATACTTTTCTGGTGGGGAGCCCCTTCGGCTCCCCGGAGCTATCCAGGCTGATATGTATATCACTAAACTTTGACTTCAGTCAGTGTGTATGGAGTTCTAGGACAGAACCTGGCCCCCCTCAGAGAGGCACAAGGAGCAATGGCCTATAGAAATGCACATGTGATTTGGAGTATTCTGTATCTGTCATCGACCGGGACAGGCACCCAGAAAGGTAAGTGCCTCAAAACAAATCCCAATTCTAGTTAAAACAACGAAAATAGACAAACGAGTGGACAGAACTCCCCAAATGAAAAAGAGCAAACAAGCATGACTTTACACGAGCTGTGCCGAATGTCTTTGCAGCTCTCCCCCTCCCTAGGTGGGGAAAGGGAGACCCCCAAACCCACCACTCCAGCGATCCAACCACCAGTTCTCAGGCTGATGTGATTGGGTTCCTGGTTCCCTGGCAGATGTTCCTTCTGGTTCCTTGCCAGCCTTGATTTCGGGTGCTGCTTGCTCGGTGTCCGCACCCAGGGGTTTTCCCACAGCTCTGCCTCTTTCAAACGATCGGTCCAGTCTGTGAAGGGGCTGGTTCGGTCTTCTCCTCAAGTCTTCAAATCCGGTAATTCTGACTAGTCTCTCACCATCTTTTTGGTGATCAGGTGGCTTCGTTGATGGTGTTCCACCTGCATGCTTCGTCCTGGCGGCAGTATAGGGTTTTGCTGGCGGTCCTTCCTTTTTCTTTTTGTCTGTTCGTAGGTGTCCTGCCTTTTGTTGACATCGTCTTGTCCTTCTTTCATTGAGGTTTGAGACCGTCGTCTTGACACATACTGTCGTTTCATATCGTGTGGCATTGGTGGAGCCAAAGGAGATTGCTTTGGCTCCTGGATTGATTGATGTTACTTCTGCGCCGTTTCGCAAGCTGGCCCAGGCGTTGTTTCACCTCCGGCCTGCTCTTGTGCCGCCTGAGCTGTCCTGGTCTTTGGACAGAGTGCTCTCGTTTCTATCTTCGCCTCGGTTTGTTGTGGCCCCTTCGGTTCAGGATTGTTTTTCCAACGCTCTTTTCTTGTTGGCATTGGCCTCCAGGGGTCAGGATGGATAGCTTCATGCTCTCCTCCGGCGCAGGGGTTTCTGCTCTTTTGGTCGTGGTGATAGGTTTGTTCATTTGCAGCCTTCTCCTTCTTTTCTGGCAAAGAATGAGACTGCTGCTCTCCAGAGGGGTCCTTGGGTTGTTGATGCTTGGTTGGTTGGGCTGGTGGTGCATCTTTTGTTGTGTATAGTTGCGGCTTTTGGCCATTATTTGCGCATCACAGCTTTTGTTGCAGGGGACACGCTTTGGGCTGATCCAGTTTTCTTTCTTTCCTGTTCTCGGGTTTGGGTCTCTGGTCGTTTGCAGGGTTATTCAGTCTAGCCAGCCTGCAGGCTCTTCCCATGCCCATGACATTCACAAGTTTGCTGCGCTTGCTGCCATCTTTGGTAACATGTCTTGGGTTGACATTCGAGCACAGGGTTTCTGGCAGTGGAACAGGGTCCTGGCTGCACACTACCTCGTGAATGTTCCTTGGCCTAGTCGGGCCTGTGTCGCTTTGGGTCGGCGGTTGCAGCCAGTTGTCTTGACTTCAAGTTGAGGTGCGAGCTCTGACCACCTCCAGGTGAGTCTTTCTAGTTTTTGTCTTTGGTGAGGTAGCTCCGGGAAGCCGAAAGGGCTTCCCCAGAAAACCAGCATTGAATGTAATGAAATGCCATTTTAAGGGGTGAGACCTGGAGACTCCCCAGCAACCCCCTCCCCCCCTCCCCCTGGTTGGCAGTTTTTTGTATGTTTTGACATCCAGCCTAAGAACTGGATGTTGGATTGCCAGAACGGTGGGTCTGGGGCTTCCCCTTCCCCCTCCCGAGGAGGGGGGAGCTGCGCAGAGGTGTAGCGTGGCTCATGTGACGTCGTACTTGTTTGATCGTTTTCATTTGGGGAGTTCTATCCACTTATTTGTCTATTTTCGTTGTTTTAACAAGAATAGGGGTTTGTTTTGAGGCGCTTAACTTTCTGGGTGCCTGTCCCGATCACTGGCAGATATAGAATGCTCCAAATCACGTGTATTTCTATAGGCCATTGTTCCTTGTAATCACCTAAGTGTAGTTACAGGATTAGAGCTACGCTCGTGATGTCCCGTCTACCCAGCACTCTTTGGCATATAATGCTTTGAAACTACTGACAGTTTTGGCCTCCACCACCTTCTCACTTAACTTGTTCCAACCGTCTACCACTCGGTTTACAAAAGTGAATTTTCTTATATTTCTCCGACAGCTTTGTTTTGTTAGTTTAAATCTATGACCTCTTGTTCTTGAAGTTTCAGGTCTCAGGAATTCTTCCCTATCAATTTTGTCAATTCCTGTTATTATTTTGTACGTAGTGATCATATCACCTCTTTCATCTGTCTTCTAATTTTGGCATACTAGTATTTAATGCCTCTAACCTCTTCTCGTAGCTCTTGTCCTTCATTTCTGGGAGCCACTTTGTGGCATGTCATTGCACCTTTTCCAGTTTGTTGATGTGCTTCTTAAGATAAGGGCACCATACAACCGCTGCATATTCCAGCTTTGGTCTAACAAAAGTCATGAACAATTTCTTTAGTATTTCTCCATCCATGTATTTAAAAGGATTTCTGAAATTAGAAAGTGTAGCATAGGCCCCTTGCACAACATTCTTTATGTGGTCCTCAGGTGATAGTTTTCTATTTAGAATCACTCTTAGATCTCTTTCTTTATCAGAATTCTGTAAAGATTTCTCACATAATATATAAGTTGTGTGGGGTCTATGTTCTCCTATTCCACATTCCATAACATGGCATTTATTCACATTAAATTCCATTTGCCAAGTGGTGTTCCATATACTTACTTTGTCCACGTCTTCTTGGAAGGCATTACAATCATCTAAGTTTCTTATCCTTCCTATTATCTTAGCATTAGTGTGATTTCTGTGTGTAATCTTAGCATCATCAGCAGACATGTTAATATAATTCTGTATTCCATCTGGTAGATCATTTATGTAGACAATGAACATCACTGGTGCAAGAACTGAACCCTGTGGTACTCCACTTGTGACTTTCCTCCAGTCTGATACATTGCCTCTGATTACTGCCCTCATTTTTCTATGTCAGAAAATTTTTCATGCATGTTAAAAGCTTACCTGTCACCCCTCCTATATGTTCCAGTTTCCAGAACAACCTCTTGTGTGGAACTCTTATCAAAAGCCTTTTTTAGGTCCAGATAGATGCAGTCAACCCAACCTTCTCTTTCCTGTAAAATCTCTGTGGCTCGATCATAGAAATTCAGTAAATTCGATACACAGGATCTTCCAGATCGAAAACCATACTGTCTGTTTGATATTATATCCTTTCTCAGGTGTTCTACCCATTTAGTTTTTATTATTTTTTCCAATATTTTGACTATTACACTTGTCAATGATACAGGTCTATAATTGAGGGGGTCTTCCCTGCTGCCACTTTTGTAGATTGGAACTATGTTAGCCTTTTTCCACACATCTGCTACGACTCCTGTACACAGGGATGTCTGAAAAATCAGCTGAAGCGGAATGCTGAGCTCAGGTGCACATTCTTTCAGAACCCATGGTGAAACTCCATCTGGACCAACTGCTTTGTTCTTACTTAGTGCCTTGAGCACTTTTTCCACTTCGTCTCTAGACACCTCTATGTGCTCTGTGTTGTTCTCTGGAATTCTTATTGTGTCTGGTTCCTTGAAGAACCAGACCTCTCTGGTGTGACTCTCTGAGTGGGCCAGGTTCTGGCTTGTGGTCCCTGGTAAGCCTAGAACTCCATACACATTCTGACTGATGCCAAGTTTAGTGATATACATATCAGCCTGGATAGTTCTGGGAAGCCTCCAAGTCTCAGCCAGAAAATGGCATTTCATTACATTCAACGCTGGTTTTTTCTATGTGCATTATGATGTCAGATTTTTAAATAGCTTAGAAGTTGAATGGTTATCCTCATAAAATTTAAAAAATACTATCTCATGCATATGAAATTAGTGATAAAATGCTGGCTGCAAATTATAATTTGAAGTGGCAGTCCACAGTGTAGGATTCTGTGTTCATTTAACATTTCTCATTCTCGATATCTATAAAGAGATCCATTATTGTTAATACTGTAATTGCTTTTGCATGCTGGGATAATTCACTTCAGGAAAACCTGATTTAAATTAGGCATTATTGTTGATATTCAAGTCAGAATTAATTAAGAGTAAGGTAAAGTTATAATTCCATGATATTATGGATATCCACTGGTCATCTTTTGGCTTAATTACTCTTTCAGGGCAGCTATGCAGGCAATGCTTTAGGATTTCGACTGAATACAATATCCAAGTTATGGGAAACACGGGCCAACAAACCAGGGATGACGTTATTACACTATGTTGTTCAAAATGTTGAAGAAGAAAAGTTGGAAATACTGAACTTTGTTGAGGACCTAGGTGATTTAAGTAAGACTGCCAGGTAGGTGTTTGTTATGCTTCATAAAATAGATTACAGTAGGAAATGTTTAGGTTTACGCTTAGGAAATGGTATCTTAGACTTGTGAGCAGTAAGTATTGCTTTCTTCTGACAGTAAGAAATTTTTATCTTTATAAATTCACATCAAGATGTTAGTTTGACAGACAATGAAGATATTGTTGACTTATTTATGTTAATAGGTTATGTAACTACAGTAGCTTATCAGTGCTGTAACTTGCTTAATTAAATAAATTTTGGAGTGTTGTTCCTGAACACACTATGTGCCTCTGTAACATATTTCCACTACCACTCTTGTAAATTATGACGTTTTGATTTAAGGCTGTCAGTGGAAGGGTTGACAAGTGAGGTGGCAGCTCTGAGAGCAGACCTCACAATGCTGATCAAGAAGCTAGAGAGTTCTCCAGATGATGTGAAGAATCACTTTAATGGTAAGATATTCTGAAGTAATTTTCATGTTCTTAAAATCAGAAGGCATTATAGCTTATTGATACAGCATATTTATATACACTATTAATTTACCTGAAGGCAACTGTCTCTAGTGGCCTCAACAGGCGACAGGAAGCTAATGGTCTTTGAAAGAATTCCTTTTTAATGGTTTCTGAATTATTCCATAGCATTTTTTTCCAATTTCAGTTTGAACTAAAGCACTGCCTTTGATGGGTAAGCAATTCCATGTGTTCATTACCCTATAAATGACAACTAATCCCCTGTTGTTTGCCTTATATTGTAGCTTCTTGAGTTTGAAGCTGTTAGCCCTTGTGTTGAGGTACATTGATTATAGCCCTGCTATAAGGGCCTCAGTTCTTCCTTGGTATGATAGTTAACTTAGTTTTGGAATGAATTTTGTCATTCTGCTCTGAATCTTTTCCAATGTAATTACAGTAAGTCATCTTGTAAGCTACATCTCCATGCTTGGATTTAGTAATCTAGGCAAGAGTGCACGAGAAAATTGTATACTGTAGCTGAATGACCACTTTCATTGCCTGGTGGGAAATTACATTGAGGGCCATGTCCTAATAAATCTGCTGCAAAATAAAGTTCTTGATATGGAAGCTGTAGTATATATTGTCTTTCCCTATATATAAGGTCTTGCATTTTTCAATAATGGTCGTCTGAGCCTTTGTGGAGTTCATGTAGATCCTTTTCAAAAAATGCAGAAAGACCTTGGCAGAAAACTACCAACTGATCATCTTGACATTACACATCTGTAAGCTAATGTAGAGAATTCTAAAGAGGGAATCATTCACCGTCTCAGAGAACAATCTAGTAATATCAAAGCAACATAGTGGTTGTTAAAGATAGATCCTATTTTACAAACCTGCTCACATTTTTGGAAATGGTAACCAGCTATTCAGACAAAGGACTTCTGGTAGATGTAGTTTACATGAACTTTGCTAAAACTTTAGACAAAGGTCCCACATGAAAGACTAGCAAGGAAATTACAAGGCACATGGAATAAATGTTAGAATACAAGAATTGATAAAACAATGGTTAAAACAAAGAAAATAAAGGGTCATGCTAAATGGGAATGAATCTGACTGGAGAAATGTGGTAAGTGGGGTACCTACCTTGAGGTTACCTTGAGGTGCTTCCGGGGCTTAGCATCCCTGCGGCCCGGTCGTCGACCAGGCCTCCTGGTTGCTGGACTGATCAACCAGGCTGTTGGACGCGGCTGCTCGCAGCCTGACGTATGAGTCACAGCCTGGTTGATCAGATATCCTTTGGAGGTGCTTATCCAGTTCTCTCTTGAACACTGTGAGGGGTCGGCCAGTTATGCCCCTTATGTGTAGCGGAAGTGTGTTGAACAGTCTCGGGCCTCTGATGTTGATAGAGTTCTCTCTCAGAGAACCTGTTGCACCTTTGCTCTTCAACGGGGGTATTCTGCACATCCTGCCATGTCTTCTGGTCTCATGTGATGTTATTTCTGTGTGCAGGTTTGGGACCAGCCCCTCTAACATCCACACCTTGGGGTACCCTTGTGGCACACCTTGGGGCACCCTTGTGGCACACCTTGGGGCACCCTTGTGGCACACCTTGGGGCACACCTTGGGAAACCCTTGTGGGGTACCACAAGGGTTCATTTTTTTAGGGCCAACTCTTTTTGTTATATACATCAATGAACAGATAAGAATGTTACAAACCACACCATCAGATTTGCAGATGACACTAAAATTTATTGTAACATGAGAAGTGAAAATTATATTGAGGCCTTACAAAGAGATCTGCTTGAACTCCACAAATGATCAGAAGAATGACATATGCTTGTGTTGAAATAGTTCGGTCTGAAGGAAGGAGACCCAGTTGCTTGTTTGTTTATTTATTTATGTATTTATTTACTTATTTATTTATCTATATACAAGAAGGTACATTGAGTTTATGAGAGTTCATAGCATTGATGATTTTACATTCTTGTAAAGCCACTAGCACGCATAGTGTTTCAGGCAGACTTCGCCACTCAAAATATAAGCCATCACCCATTGTCAGGACAATTGCACTTCCAGCTGCACCTGTGGGGTAAGTGCAGCTTAAAGTGCAATTATCCTGACAATGGGTGATGGCTCTCAAAATGTAAAATGATTGTAAACACTTATTGCATTGCTGTGAGACCCATGAGCTGCCTGGGTGGAACAGATCATTTACGGTCAGGAACGCACAGAATGTCGGTCAACCAAAGTGTTAGTGATAATGTTGTAAGGCATAGTCTACAAAATTATTACAAATCTGTAGTTATAGTGATAGTAACTCCGTTTGTTTACATTTAACAGATTTCACACTGAAGGCTGAGGAGGTGATAAAGGATCTTGAGCTTAGTTTACAGGAAATTGAACGCTCACGAGTCAAATTAGCTCAATACTTTTGTGAGGATGAGTCAAAATTTCGTCTGGAGGATTGTGTTGGAGTCTTCCACACACTCAACACCAAGGTTATCGATGCCAAGAAGGTTTGTACCATAAGTGTAATTACTTTGTATGTGTATATCTGTATGACTTGCAAATAATTTGTTGTCAGGGACTGGAAGACATTTGTCCTTTCCCAGGATGCAACCCACAACAATTGCCTTACTTCTGGGTACCTAGTTTACTTCTAGGCAAACAGATGCATCGTATGAAAGAAAACGTGTCCATTTCAATTTTGTCCGGTTTGGGAATTGAACCAAGGTTCCTAGGTTGAGAACAGAGTACCTAGACCACTGTGCTACAGAACCCATATCTTCTCTTATACTTACCTCCACCCTTCCCCCCCCCCAAATGAAAAATAGTAATAATAAATTATAATTAATAATAATAATAATTTACTCATAAGAATGTGCATACAAAGAGCATAAGACAAAGATACAATTGTTGGTACAGGGGTTTCACATAAAATGAAGCCACTACTATATTACACAATGCATTTCAGGTAAAACTTTGAATAATTCAGATAACAATTATAATGAATCATTACTAAATGAGAAGAAAGGTAATATATGTTAAATCTTAAAGAAATAAAACAAATAATAACTTGCTTTAAATAATAATACAGTACTGTATAATTCATTGTGTCGGAAGTGAGGGAGAGGAAATTTCTGTGCAGCTGGCGGACAGTGTCAAAAATCGTCGTGGGGGGTTTAATGTGACCCTGATATGATGTTCCCTTTTGAATTCTGGTGACCCCAACCAGCCTATGTTTAACCCATACCCCAGACCATTTCCTCTAGCAATTAGGGTGAGGTATCTGGAATCTGGCTTCCAACTTTGGACAGAGATATTATAATACAGTATAGATATATACACACACACACACTGGGTACATAAACACACAAGAAGGTGCAATAGATTGTGTTAGTGGAAATTTTGGTAACTGAAAAGTATATTCTTCCAAAACCAGTAACATGTGTAATATTTTGAGAAGTTTTAAATGTAACAAAAAGTTTATTTTATATATATAAAAGTAGATTTTATATATATACTGTATTTTGGAGTACAGTAGACTCAACAAATTGAGTAGACTCTACTGTACTTTGGAGTTAAACATGAAAAATTCAGTATACATTATATTAATATTACATATTTCTCAGGAAAATGAAAGTAGGAGAAAAAGAGAAGAGCGCAAAAAGCACCTAGAGGAAGAACGACGTCGCCAGGATGAGGAACGTGCCAAAGCTCAAGCATCAGGTGTACCTTTAAGAAAAAGAGGCTCTGCCCTGCCTCCACTGGAGGATAGTGGAAGTTGTGTTGTTGATCGCTTGTTGGCCGACATTCGGAAAGGAGATTTTAAACTCCGCAAGAAATCGGCTCCAACTACTCCTGTCACCAGTTGAAAAAATTTATCCTCTAAAAAAAAAAGAAATATATTTATGTAGGTTATAATGTTTGAAAGATTTAAATAAAACCTGGAAATATTTATATAAAATAATAGCTAAAATATTCAGAACATGCACAGTGTATGAAAAATTACAAAATAACTGAAGAACAAAAAAAAAAAATGCAGTTTTCCTCTTGATTTTTTATTACTATGTATGAATGATATAAAATCCACAAATGTACTTTGCTTGCTATTAACGATGTTAAGTGGTGGTTCCCACCACTCTCCGGCTTTACCACTGAAGCATTTTATTTGTCCATGGCAATGGATATTTGCTAATGAGTTTTTATATTGATATAAACTTTTAACACAAAGCAAATTTGTATATATGTATAAATATATATATGTATGTGTGCAATTACAGTACTTAATTTTGGTTACAGGAAATAATCACACACACATTTTTATATGAATCGGTGGTTCTTGATCCTGTACCTTTGTCCCTATCATTCTGCTGATGCTTGGGAATTTTTTTTACACAATTTAACTTGTTTGCAAACACTGACAAATTAAACATTAAAATTATCAAAAATAAAACAAACTGATATTTTAACTAAAACAAAACCTTTAGCTTAGTAAAAATAAATGCTATAATTTACTTTATATACCAGTCATTACAACTTTGTTCTACCTTCAGTTTGGGCAGCTTTTAAGAAATCTAACCTGTCTTCATAGGTCAACTGTTCAAGGCTAGGATTCATCAAACATTTATGCAACCATTTATAAAATATGTACATCTTTCAACAATCATGGTCGCTTTGATTACATTTATTAGAGTTTTATGAGCTTGGATCATGCTTTGACTTTTACCCCTCCTGTAGCTCCTGTTCCTCTTCACCACCTCCCTCTTTCTGTCTGGCTATCTCGCTTACAGGTCTCTTTCCATTCGTCTTTCTCATATTTCTCCTTGTATTGTTCCTTCCTTGCCCCCATGGAGGGTCCCCCTTCCGAAGTTTTGTACATCCTTGAACCGCATTACTAAAGCTTTTACTTCTCCTATGGTTCTGAAATGCCTTTTTCTTGAGCACTTTTCTTCACACGCCCGCTCTGTTTCCACCTTCACCGATGGGTCTAAGTCCGTGGACGGTGTGGGCTACTCCGTTGTTTTTCCTGACCGCACTTATATGTGTCGCCTTCCTTCGGAGACTAGCATCTTAACAGCGGAGCTTTATGCTATTCTCCATGCTCTCCGTCTCCTGCTTTCTCGTTGACAATCCTCCTCTGTGATTGTCGTTGACTCTCGTAGTGCCCTTATGGCTCTCGGGTCCTTTAATCCTGTCCATACCATTGTCGTCAAGATTCAACATTGGCTGTTTCTTATCTCTAGTAAATTTAAATCTGTGGAGTTTTGCTGGGTTCCCAGCCATGTTGGTGTTTCTTTAAATGAGCGTGCGGATGCTACTGCTAGAGAGGCTATCCGTTCTTGTCCCATTTCCTGTAAAGGTATTCCTAATTATGACTTTTATCCTGTTATTCGTTCCTCCGTCCTTGCCCGTTGGTCTTCTGTTGTTGGTAACAAATTGCGTACTCTTAAGAGTTGTGTGTCCCCAGGGCCTTCCTCCTGCCACCGTAACCGGCGGTGGGAAACGGCTCTAGCACGGTTGCGTCTTGGTCAAACTCACTTAACTCACGGTCACTTAATGGAGCGCCGCCCAGATCCTTATTGTCCAAATTGCATTGTCCCTCTTATCGTCGTGCATATCCTTGTTGAATGTCCTGACTTCCAGGAAGAGCGTGTGTCTTGCTTTCCGACCCCCCCTCGCAGTCACTTGTCTCTCAATAGAATTCTTGTTGAATCTGATATTTTTTATATCTTTCACCTTATGCGTTTCTGTTCTCGTATTGGCATCCTTGGTGATATTTAGCGCCCTCTAATTATTCCGCACATTTGATGTTGCTACATAGCCTTCCCAGTTTGGTGCCTTCTTTTGATAATTACTTACTTTGAGCTTGGAAACAACATACCCCAAGGTTATTACGGGTATTGTTATAAAGCTTATAAATTGTTTAATAAATGCAAACAAAGCCACCATGATTGTTGAAAGATTTACCGACAGGTTTCATAAGTGTTTGCATAAGTGCTTGATGAACCCTGGCCCAGATTCTGGGATGCCATTTACCTGGAGAGGGTTCTGGGAGTAGTTCTCCTCGAGCCCGGCCCGAGTCCAGGCTAGACTTGTGATAACTTGGTCCAACAGGCTGTTGCTTAGTGGCCCACAGGTCCACATATCCACTACAGCCTGGTTGGTCTGGCACTTCTTACAAGAATTTAAGTGACCAATTCTCTGTAGGACACTTTTAAACATAATCTGGAGATTACCTAATTTACAAAAGCCCTGTGATCTTTGCCATTTAATTCTAATGATAATTCATTTTGTCAGGGGATAGGTAGCCAGTTTATACCTACAGTACATGTTAGGCTTATATCAAGGTCCTCCCCAGGATGCAACCTCACAATAAACTGACTAACTCATGGGTACCTATTTACTGCTAGGTGAACAGGGGCATTGAATGATAGGAAACTTGCCCGACCATTTCTGTCCCGAACTGAACTCAAACCAGGAATTATTGATTGCAATTTGAGAACAAACCCGGCTGTACACCTGGGACCCTACTCCGATTTATATGGCCTTGTGGAGACATTGCTTGTAACAATCATTCCTAGGTCCATCATCCTGTTAAACTTCATTAGACTGCTACTGTATTGCAAAGATTAGATAAATTCAGTTGAGTCAGAACCAAATGGATCAAGGTGCAGTTGCTGTGGCAGGACAGACATACTTTGGCAATGTTATCTTTCACCTGATGCCTTTGTTGACCTAGCAGTAAATAGGTACCTGGGAGTTAGAACACTGTTATGGGTTACATCCGTGGGAAGGTCAGTAGTTTGCCTATGGCATAGGGCTTCCTGTCCCTGACTGTGGGATACTGTGGAAAAACTATAATCCAATTGAATGGATGATATTTTTTCACTTTAAATTCCAGCTGCCATCATTCATTCAGTTATGCAGTCTGGCCAAGTTAGCAGTATCCTTCAGCATATCTCTGAGCTTTGGTTTGCTTGGATACTTTTACATCATCTGTGAACATATTAATTTAACCATTTTTTTTTTACTTTATTAGTCATTGGCAAAAACTATTACTGGAGCAAGCACTGATCCCTGTGACACACCTCTAGTTCTCTTCAGTTCTGTCTGCTATGAGGTCCCTTATCCACATAAGTTGTGTCCTGTGTGCACCTCCCAGGTGATCATACAATTATTGCTGGTCCTATTTTCTAAATGATTTGTTTGGTATTTTATACCACCTCTTTCAGTATAGCTCTTTGTAATGGTGCCTTCTGATAACTACTATTTGTATGGCTTCCTTTACCTCTGATTTAACAATGAGGTTGTTTTTCAACTTGTTAAAACGTGTTTTTCCAATCCTCTTTTTAGGTTTTTTTTTTTTTTTTAACATTAGTCCCCACCAGACTACCATGTCTTTGAAGTTCTCTCTTTTCCCGTGTTCCTTTGAGTTGCTTGTCCCTCAATAAAATCCCTGGTGAATTTAATACTTTTGTCATTGTTCGTCTTTACCTGAATTTACTTCGGAGTCATTAATACTAGTGGCCTCAACGAGGACAGGAACCCAGCAGCTTGTCAAAGATCTCCTCATTTGTCCTGATGATCTTTTCCAGTTGTACTTTAAAATTTGATAGTTTTGGCATTTACAGCTTCAGCGGTTATGCGGTCCCATGGGCTTGTAACTCTGTGGGTGAAAAATCCTTTCCTGTTGAAGATTAAACCATACACCAGAAGATGAGACAACGTTTCGGTCCATCCCTGGACCATTATCAACACAATCGACTTGTTAATGGTCCAGGAGGGACTGAAACGTCATTGTCTCCTCATCTTCTGGTGTGTGGCTTAGTCTGCATATCATTATCCACATTATTGTGACTCGTATGCATCTCCTGTTCTCAGTCCTACATTGTGTATATATCTTATATACTTTCACTCTTAAATTGGCATCTTGAATAAATCTAGGACCTTTTTATTGTTTTTGCCACAGGTGGCACTAAATAGTTTCCCAGGCTTGCTTTCTTTTGATAATGCTTTATTTTGAAGTTTTATATTGTGTTGCACATGATTAGTGGCATTTTAAAATATATAAATATACATATAATTTATGCTGTGATTATACCCCTTATGTATTTTTTATAAATAAATATTATTTGTACATTTTTTTGTTTAGTCATTTTGTTTTGCCTCGGAGAGGCTACAGGATCCAGTAAGTTCAGTAGAACTTCGGTTTTAACTCTTTTTTTTTTTTTTTACCCTGTCGTAACTCAGTCGATTAAGGCAGTGTCTGGGATGCTCCCGGACGCAGGTTCGAATCCTCGTTACGGCCCTTGTGGATTTGTTTATTTGATGCATCACGTTAGTGTGATCTCTGTGTGTAATGATGTAAGGGCGAAGAGGGAGAACGGCCTATTGACATAGCTCGGGTGCAGGGGGGAGTTGTGTAAAATCCTGGTTTGTGCCTCGGAGAGGCTACGAGATCCAGTAAGTTCAGTAGAACTTCGGTTTCAACTTATTTATTTATTTTATTTATTTATATATATACTGTATATATATACAAGAAGGTACATTGGGATTGTGAGGATACATAGCATAGTAATTACATTCTTGTAAAGCCACTAGTACGCGCAGCATTTCGGGCAGGTCCTTAGTCTAAGAAAATTTTAAGTAGGTAAATACTTGCAAAATTTATAAAAATTGTAAGTTACATAGCAAGAAAAAAAATAAAAGATGAGAGAAAAATTGTAGGTATATTAATAAAGCACATAGGTAGCTCAGATTGATTGCAATGACAGCTTGAATGGTAGTTTAACAAAAAATTAGTAGGCACAATACAGCATGTGGCTAGCACATAAAAGAAGACAGCAATGAACACAATGATAAAGTTGTTTGGATTAAGTACATAAAGATTGGGTAGCACTAGATTCAGAGCAAATTTAAAGCTCAGTGTAGAAAACTACAAAGATGAAATTAGGTACTTTTTGGTTTGGTTTTTAAATAAGGCAAAAGTTTGACAGCTTTTCAATTCACTAGGGAGTGAGTTCCATAGACTAGGTCACTTAATTTACATAGAGTGTTTACACAGATTAAGTTTGACCCTGGGGATATCAGAGATAATTATTTCTGGTGTGGTGATAAGAGGTCCTATTACATCTGTCCACGGAGAGTTTCAGAGCATGGTTTGCATTTAAGAACAGGGTTTTGTAAATGTAGTTGACACAAGAGAATGTGTGGAGGGAGTTAATATTTAGCAAATTAAGGGATTTAAACAAGGGAGCTGAGTGTTGTCTGAAAGCAGAGTTTGTTATCATTCTGATAGCAGATTTTTGCTTGGTGATGATAGGCTTAAGGTAGTTTGCAGTGGTAGACCCCCATGCACAGATACCATAATTAAGATAGGGATAAATTAGTGCATAATATAGTGAGAGGAGAGCAGAGTTAGGAACATATCTTATTTTGGAGAGTATACCAACTGTTTTAGAGACTTTCTTAGTTATGTGTTGAATGTAGGTGCTGGAGTTGAGTCTCTTGTCTAGGAATAGGCCAAGAAACTTTCCATCATTTTTAATACTGTTGTTAATGTTGTCTATCTGTAGCTGAATTGCATTCGATGATTTGCTTCCAAATAAGATGTAGTAGGTCTTTTCTATGTTTAGTGTTAGTTTCTTAGTTGACATCCATAAGTGGACATTTTTTAGTTCATTATTCACAACATTATTTAGTGTATGTAGGTTGGGGTCTGAATAGATGAGGGTAGTATCATCAACAAACAATATAGGTTTAAGAATATTAGAGACATTAGGCAGATCATTGATATATATAAGAAATAGAAGGGTCCTAAGATGCTGCCTTGTGGCACTCCAACGGTTATTGGTAGAGTGGAAGAGGTTGTATCATTGATGGTTACACATTGGTGTCTGTCACTAAGATAGGATTGGCTATAGTCCAGGGCAAGGCCTCGGATTCCATAATGCTGGAGTTTAAGTAAGAGGTAGTTGTGATTAACAGTATCAAAGGCTTTTCTTAGGTCAATGAAGAGTCCAATCGGAAACTCATTTTTGTCAAGGGCTGAGTAGATTACATCAAGGAGACTAATGATTGCATCATTGGTGCTCTTTTGGGACCGGAAGCCAAACTGGCAGGGGCTGAGTATGTCGAATTTTATGAGGTAGGAATAGAGCTGTTTGTAGATAATTTTTTCAAATATTTTTGATAGAATGGGTAGATTTGATATTGGTCTATAATTGTTTATGTCCGCCGGATTGCCTCCTTTAAGGACTGGCATTACTCTTGCTTTTTTAAGGATATCAGGGAAGGTGTGACACTTTATAGATTTGTTGAACAGTAGAGCTATGGGTGGCGCAAGGGCATGGGAGGCTCTCTTGTATACAATGGACGGAATTTCACTGGTGTTCACTACCTTGGTTTTTAGAGAATGTATGATGGACACGACATCTGCCGGGCTGACTGGTGAAAGGAGAAGAGAGTTTGGATAGCTGCCTGAGAGATATGTGTTAATATGTGTCTGAGTCTGTGGGATTTTTCTGGCAAGATTAACACCAACCGATGAAAAGAAGCTATTAAATTCATTTGCCATTTCTAAATCAGTTGACGGTGTATACCCATCCTTATAGTTTTATTTGGTTATGTGAGTGTTGTTTAGTTCCTAGGATACTAGAGATGGTTTTCCATGTACTTTTCATGTTGCCTTTTGCTTCATTGAATCTATTCACATAATATGAAAGTTTTTTTTAAACTCTCTTACCCTGTCGTAGCTCAGTCGATTAAGGCAGTGTCTGGGATGCTTCCGGATGCAGGTTCGAATCTTCATCACGGCCTTTGTGGATTTGTTCATTGAAGGTTGTAACAGAACCCATGAGCACCACACCAGAAACAAATACCTTTTTGATATTCCAAGAATACAACTTAATCAAAGTAGAAATGCTCTACAAATCAAAGGACCCAGATTGTGGAATGACCTTCCCAATCATGTTAAAGACTGTAGCTCTCCCAACCAGTTTAAGATAAAAACTAAGCACTACCTAATTAACTCCCTGCAACCTACCTTACCCCTATAATGCCAACCCATGTCTGCTTTTTTTTTAACAATGCTGTTTGTCGACCAATTTGTATTTTTTGCTGTTATTCTGCCATGTTCCCCCTTCTTTATTTTTATATTTTCTCAACACATTTTATACTTTAATCTCAATTAGTATTAACACTTTCGCGCACTCGGCGCTCAAAAAAAAACAATACCCCAGATGCTTTCGGCACTTCGTGCGCCTACGCGGTAAGACCGAAAAGTGTACACTCTTTTGACTGTACTGACAATAATTGAAGGCGCACGTATTTAAATTTGGTATCACTGTATTCGCAATGAAATTGTCTATAAGAGCATACCTATAAAATGCCGCCCAAGCATAAGGAGTATCAACACCAAATAAAAAACTATGCAGATCACTCGCCGAGAGCGCCAAACAGCAACAAAATGTTTCCACTCTCTTAATGGTTGCGAAGCCTACAGTTGTCCTACATCGCTAATTTTGGTATCATTGGAATCGCAATAAAATTCTCTACACGGACATATGCATATGAATGTTTAATATAGGTAATTGCCCACCCGCAAGAGTGTGTGAAGTGGAGAGTAGTTAGCCGCGAGCGCACTGGCGAAAACACAGGGGGGAAATCATGCTTGGAAAGTTTATACGTTTCCTGACCCTACTTTTCTATGTACGTATTTCTTTTTTATACCAATGTGTTCGCAATAAAATTTTCTATAAGATAAACTGTATAACATTTGTACAAAGCATGTGTAAGAGAAGCGCCAAATATAGAACCACGTCGCTCAGTATGCGTTCGCGGCAGAAACGAACGCATTGTTTTCGTTCGTTTGATGTTTGTCATGTTTATACTTGTTGAAACATTTTATAATTTGTATGACAGTGATCGCAGTAAAATTCCCTACACAAACATATACATAACACATACAAATATTTCCCACGTGTTGGATATATCAACGGCTAAAGGGAACCCACTGCCACACGCTCGCCACACCCCCAAACATACTTTGTGTATTTTTTTTTTACTCATAGAAGTTTATGTGATATAATATTCTTTCTGGTACCAAAACATTCGCAAATAAATTCTCTACAAAACAAAAGTATCCCCATCCATTTCGGTTAAAAAATGGAATTTATAGAAATATTTTTTCGATGGACGAGAAAAGTAGGCTGTTATGCGGAATCGTAAGAGAAAACGGCGACGAGTTATCTCTAATCTAAAGCGCGAAAGTGTTAAGTTTTAGTCTTTAGTGTTTTCCTGCCCGAAACGCTTTGCGTAATAGTGGCTTTAGGCATTGTATGTACTAGCTTTATCTATAAATTCATCAATATTTGTATCACACCCTGTATGTATGTACTTTACCTGTATAAATATTTTGTTTTATATATATATATATACATATATATATATATATACATTTAGCAGCACTCTGATAAAAGGTCTAGATAAAAACCCCAAGCATAGATAGGGGCAATCAGCCAAAGGTAGACCCCCTCCCCCCACCACCAGGCAGGGAAACAAAAGCAAAATAAAAAAAACGCACGAGGCCAACGTACCCAGGCGAAACCCCTTCCCCCCCCCCCCCCCCTCATTACAATAGGTGAAAACTAGCTGTGCAGTAAGTAAGCAATTATCAATAGAAGGCACCAAACCGGGAAGGCTATGTAGCACCATCAAATGCGCGGGATAATCAGAGGGCGCTAAATATCACGAAGGATGCCAATACGAGAACAGAAACGCATAAGGCGAACGATATCAAAAGTATCTGAGTCGCCAAGAATTCTATCGAGGGACAAGCGACCGCGGGGGACGGTCGGAAAACAAGACACACGCTCGTCCTGGAAGTCACTGAGCGCTGCAGGCCTTCATTAATCAATACCAAGGAAGACAAACCTGAAACCTGAAATCACATACACAAAATTGACTGGGCAATACATTGCAAAATGAACAACTGAAGTATTGGGCTCATACTGTACAGTCTCAAAGAACAGCCAGTCAATTTAACTGAATATCAGCCTGTGCAAAGTGGGTGGATGCCCTGTGAAAGGTGGGGGAAGGGGATCTGCTAGCTTCTCTGACCCTTTAGTAGTAACCTGTTATCTGGCGATGGTCACAGTAGCCACTAGTTACTTAACAAAAGTTAGCAGTGATTTACCTTGCAATTCTAACAATTGCTTGCTAAGTGCGTTGAGTCGGATGCCTGATGAGCTCAGAAACAAGGGTTTGATATCATACAGCCTCAATATTTACCCACTTAGTGGATTGTTTAGCTAATTTTTAATTATAACACGCTACTCTCTCAGTGGTGGATTCAGGTACTCTCCAATGTCTCATCACCCCTAAATTATGTGGCACGACCATATGCGAAGTTACTTGTCATGGTGGGGTTAAGATTCCATAGAGTCTGGCATATGAGCAGTGTCCTGGGTAAATCTAAGTTCTGGTTAGAGCAGCAATTGAGAGTACCCAGCTCAGAAAATATACAAATGGGTAAAAATATTGACAAATACTGTACTTATAAAATTAAAATGATACTGCCTACCTTTATTAGGCCAAATTTCTTGTTATCTTCATCGATATTTCCAATAACTGGCTTACGAAACAAGTCATGGTTGCAAGTGCGTTGGTAAACAATGGAATATCTGAAATAAAATTACAATACTTCTATTACATCCATGAAAATTCCCAGATAAAGTCAATAAATTACTACATTCAGGTTATTACACTAGAAGTAAATGGCACAAAGTAATTAAGCATAAATTACTTAAAAACAAGTAAGCAAAATATTACTGAAGCAACAGTAATGCTGCGTGGAAGAAGTTGAGTCATGAGGCTGTCATGCGTAAACAGAATGGCATGATTTGCCATTTTAAATTAAATTACTTGTTAGGTCTCATATCTTTTATAATGCTTTGTTTAATGTCGGCAAATTGCAAATGACTGCTTTTCAATTTATTCGACTTACTACAGTATTGCTATTATGTATTTTTATTATTATTACTGTCATTAAAATACAATGTTTTTACCAATATACCACCATCCAAATTTCTTAGTTTATTGTAAATCTGTATCTCCTAATTTTTATGTAATATCAAACAACCTTATCATTGTGTTCATTGCTGTCTTCTTTTATGTGCTAGCCATATGCTGTATTGTGACTACCAATTTTTGTCAACTACCATTCAAGCTGTCATTGCAATCAATCTTATATTGTTTCTGCTGTATTGTGCCTACCAATTTGTTGTCAACTACCATTTTAAGCTGTCATTGCAATCAATCATAGCTACCTATGTGCTTTAATATACTGTACCTATAATTTTCTCTCATCTTTTTTTTTTTTTTTTTTTCATTCCATGTAATCTGTTATCATTTTTTTGTCTATAAATTTTGCAAGTATTTACCTCCTTAAAATTTTCTTAGATTAAGGACCTGCCCGAAACGCTGCGCGTGCTAGTGGCTTTACAAGACTGTAATTACCATAATTGTATCCTCACATTCCTTATGTACATTCTTGTATATGCATAAATAAATAAATAAATAATAAGTATAAACTAATCAAATAATAAATACACAAAATAAACATTTATGAATAAAGTGCTTCAATTTCAATATAAGCCAAATATTTTTTAATGTCTAAAAATGTTTGCTTGATTTACTCTTTACTTTACCACACCAGTTCTGCCAAAATTGTAATGATTTGTATAAATTGTTATGAATGAAGTCCTCTTATCTAACTGAGCTGCTGTTTGTTACGGTTATCCAAACATGGAGATTCATGAATCAGTTTTGGATTAATGATGACGGTGCTGACCAGACCCATTTATTTTGGTTATGTGCATATTTTTTCTTCAAAAGTACTGTATGTGATATTCACAATTTGCTGCACTCGGTAAACATATGATGTAGAAGCCAATTAGTGTAAGGTGGGAGTGGGACGTTAATTCTGAATTTCTATGTATTTTCCCCTCCTTATTTACAATGCTTGTACATTATTTAAACTGTTTACCTTCTCAGTGCCTTCCCTATTGCTTCAGAGAGCCATCGCAGGGGGATGGATCTCTGAAGGCATTTCCTGGTACAGTACTCTCTGTACCTGGAAATAAGACAAACAAACAATCAAGAGATTACCTGCCCCTGAAAACTGTAGCTTTATCTGAAGCATCTCCATGCAAGTCTTGTGCTCTTACTGGCTCCAACACAAATTTCTTCCGTTCTACATTGTAAAACAGTTTTGGGACCTTGTAAATGTCTACAACTTGCAAAAGGTTTTCAATATCATCATTTTCTGCAGTGCCAACTTCCTGCAACATCATCATCATGCAATACTGAATGGGATTTTAATGATTTTTTTTTGCACAATGAAATCATAAAAATGTGATAAACCTACAGAAAAATATTGAGGCTGTTCTATGAGATCAAATCTGCGTCCTCAGATTTCTAATTGTTTATTCGCATTGTTTTGTATTCAGACAATTAGTATGAGAGGTAAGGTTTTGTGACATGAGAGGACTGAGGCCACGGGTTATGGAAGGGATGAGGGTGGGACTATGAGTGATTCTCAAAGTGGGCAGTACTGACCCCAGGGGGTGTAAAGATTACTGTCCCCAGGGAAGTGCCAACAGTTAAGGAAAGAAGCAGAAGGGTGCTAGAAGTGAGCTCCCTACAAGCATGCTGATCACCTATACAGTATAGGTGATAAACTAGTCCAGAGCCTAGAGCTAGACTATTTTATGGAACCAAAAGGGAACAGTGGCCTGAAATAGTTAGGGCACCACTGGTCATTGACATGACATATATGGATGTGTGTGACATGAAGGGGTGAGACTTTTGGGCATGATAAGAGATGAAAGCATACAGCTGAGAGGGGTGAGGGCATGATGTTTTGGTCATTATATAATAATGATCTTTTTTATGAAAGGGGTAAGAGGTTTGTGGCATACTTACTCAATACCCTCAAACTTACATACATACAAACACACATTATGCAGAGAGTAAACCACAATAAATGAGACACTCAACCCACACATCCAAAAATAAAGGAAATGATGAAATTTCAGTCCATTCTGAACCATTATCAAGTCGTGTAAAGAAAGTGGTAGATTAAATCAATATATAAAGTAAGAATGTGAAGTGAAAGGCAAGAAGGTAAAAAGTAAGCCACAAGAGTAATAGAAATAAAGACTACATAAGGCCTAAAGGCTAAGAGAAAATAGGTGAAATAAACATTAAAGAGAAGGGAAAGAAATAAGAGAAAGGAAAGAAAGAGAGCTTAGTGGGGACTAAACTTATGTCAGATCACATTTGTTTTAAAGGTTAGAGCATCTAACTATGCATTGAGACAGGCAAGAATCAGCAGCAACAAAGCTAGGACTCTGAAATAGTAGATCACATTTTGACGGAGAAAATATGATGTACAGTACTGATCTACATGAGCTTGGTTATCCGAAGCCTGCTGAACCGAATATTTGGGTTATCTGGCCTAAATTGTGTCCGGATAATTTTCTGGCAAAATTTTGTCATATCAATCAAGAAGACAAACTACAACATGGTAAGCAAAATTTTCAGTTTTAAATTATATTTTTTATTTAATAGTGTGTGTGTGGAAATTCAAATTATGTTGGTTGTGGTACAAAAAAAAAAAAAAACTGTGAATATGGTCATTTTTGGATGTTTCCAATAAGAATTCTGCTTATATGGTGGGGGACCTTACCATATAGTCCAGATAGGTCAGCTTAGGCAACATTATAAATTAAAGCGACTCGCAAAATTGATACATGGAGCATACCTGGAGAGGGTTTCAAGAGTTATAATTCCCGAGCCCGACCTGATGTGCTGTCTTGTTTTCTATTCGTGGGTCCTTAGTTAGGTTAGGTTTGGGCAATTAAGTGCATTATTTTTGTTATGTTGACAACTTATGTGGATGGGCTGATCCACAACTCATTAACCCCCACCAATAACACTTACCAGAGCAGCCTTCTAAATGTCAAGGCATTTACAAGGCATTTATTTATTTATTTATTTATATATATACAACAAGGTACATTGGGATTGGAGGATACATATAGTGTAGTAATTACAATCTTGTAAAGCCACTAGTATGCGCAGCGTTTCGGGCATTGTATGTACTAGCTCTCCAGCAGCATTCTGTTTGTAGCTCATCTTGTGTCTATGTACTTTTTACCTGAATAAACATTTAATTTGATTTGATATAAATATATACATATAAACAACAATATTATGTATATATAAATAAGTGAAATAAAAATTAAAATAAGCTGCATCCGGATTCCCGTCAAGAACCCTCAGAACGTCAGCCAATCACGTTTGCTCGCGCCTTATTGCTGGTACTTTGTAAACATTCAGTATGTCAGTCAAGAATCTTGTTGTTAATTTGTTTAAATTACATGGACTAGCGGTGCGCAGGTAATATAAAATTGTATGGTATAATGTATTACAAAGTTATCGATAGATCTAAATTCAGAATATATCCTTTTCATGCATTCTTGTCTGGTTTGCAAGTAAACGGCGTACTCTAAGTATAATATTGTAAATTAACTCTACTAATAATTCAATAATTATAATACTATAGGACAATATAATTAACATTTTTTATGCGTATTATTTATCCAACCTCCAGTTAATGTTTTTTACTAATGATATATTATTATAAATAGCGATTTAAACATCCTCAGTGACAATGAACAAACGTTTGTCCATGGATGTTTCAGAGTGTTTCAGCCCGTAGATGTTTGCCAGATAAACATTGGAATGACATAGTATGACTTAAATTCTTTAAAAGCAAATTGATATCTCAAATAGGTATTAGAATTAGCATTATACAATTTAACAATTTAGTCCAACATTTTAGTACAATAACAACAATTTAGCGTCCGTGGCGCAGTGGTAAGACAATTGCCTGGCGTTTCGCAAGCGCTATGGGTTGGGTTCGAATCCTGGCTGGGGAGGATTGACCGGACGCCAATCCTTAACTGTAGTCTCTGTTTATCTAGCAGTGAATGGGTACCTGGTTGTTAAACGATTTGGCGGGGTCGTATTCCGGGGAAATTAGGATTAAGGACCTGCCCAAAATGCTACACATGTTAGTGGCTTTACAAGAATGTAAAAACTTGTATATATCAATAAACCCTTAAGTCCAATGGGACCAGTAGCACAACAGCCTATGTCCTTGGCTTGCAATCGAGGGACATGGTTCAATTCCCGGTCAGGACAGAACCTGTCAAGACACATTTTCTGTCGCCTAATGTGTGTGTTCACCTACCAGTAAATACGTACTTGGGTACGTATTTAAGTGTTGATATTTAGATATGATATTTATGATGTAGATAAATATTTACTTGGGTGTTTGGTAACTGTTGTGGGTTGCATCCTGGGTCAGTAATTGACCTAGGGGGGACCGCAGTAAGCTTAAGTACAGGCTTTCTTTCCCAAAAAATGGGAATTATTAAAAGCTGAACAGTTTCATGGCCTTCACATAAAGGAAGATGTATAGGCATGCAGTATTTCCAGTGCTGTTATCCAGCATTGTATTCCTCTGTTAGAACCTGTTACACTGGATCCTTCAAAGTATATACAAATCTACAGATATACGATATGCAGATTGGTCACATACATCCTTTCCCAAATCAAGTACAACCGCTGCATACTTTGAATCACTTTCCTTGTGTCAAACTTGGAAACTTTTTCCCATATCATTCTAGCCTAGCTGGGGAACTCCTTGCCATATATCAAGCTCTTATACTTATTTGACAGGTCACTCATTCCCAAGATATGGTAGTGTTCATTGACTCCAAGACTACTCTTTTCCTTGTTTCTCACAGACCAAAAAACTTTGGCCAACTCATCAGCAATATCCAAACATGCCTATCATATTACCATGAACCAGGTTGGCATCTTCACCTTCAGTGGGTCCGCGCTCATGTGGGTATCAGAAAGAATGAAATCGCAGATGAGGCGGTGGCCAAACCACATTTCTTAACATCTCTGGCAACCCTCCCTCTTGACCAACATAAAAAATGCCAGCCCTCAAGTGAGCCTGTTCTGTTCTTTAGCAGTCTGAATCAGGCCCTTTACTTCAGACATCACAGATGGCAACTCTTCATTCTGATGCATCTCCCAGCCCATGGTCCCGTCATAACACCTGGATACGCGATGTTTGTCTCACACGTTTACCTATAGGTCATACACGATTTCCTGCCCATCCTTTCTGTCTTCAGTTGAATAACATCTGCTTCCTGGTGGAGCCCACAAGAAGGACCCATAGAATACTTCTTCCTATATTGCCCCGCTTTTGCTCCGCTAGAACTTGCCTTCGCAGCAACCTGCTTAACCTTAATACTGTATGTCCTTGATGGAGCACGTCTTGACGAAGACAGATGTTATGCCGCCCTACAGTGCAGATTTAGCTTCATAGCCTCTACATGTCTACATCGACACATGAGTTGTGCCTATGCCCCCTGCTAACTATCTCATTACTGTACTAATTCATATACAGAGTTCCCCTTATCTACAGGCTACAACAATGCTTATGAGGTGTGAGCTGTGACTCGTCCTCCCGCTGACTGCTATATTCCACAAAAGAATATCCTCTTACCATCTTCACAAAATGTAAACAAATTTACAATTTTATTCAAAAGAATATATGTACAAAGAACATAAAGAGTACAAATGTGGGGGACAAGAGATACACAAACTAATGAATCCATTAGTATGCAAAGCATTTCAAGCAAAACTTAAAATAATTTGGAGAAAATAATTATTTATAGGTGTGAAGAGGTCATTACATTTTACATGTTACAACCAATTTTGGATGAATTGTGGCATGGGCATTATTCCAGAAGAAACCATACACCTTGTCTTGTAGTAGGAAAGAATAATTTTCTGCAAAGTCACAAAGCACAATAGTTTCACCAATAGTTTCCACAAAGAGAGACAGGTAGAAACTTAAGATTGACGTAAGATTCAGATTCGATGAATCTGGTTGCAGTGCACATTTTCCAAACCAGATTTACTCACTTAATAATACAACAATGAATCAACATTGATTAAATGCTACTTAAGCATGTTTTTTTCTGCTGGGCATATATGTATGTACTAGTGCTGCTTCATGCTGTTCTTTACTGCATCTCTTCCTGTCTTCTTTCTACAAGGACATTCATTACTTCAGTTACATTACCTTCTCTTTCTATCTTCCACCTTTTCTTTCTCTATGCTTGTTCCCCACATCCAGCTCTCTCCAAATCCACATCCTCCTCTCTTCCTCTTACGCTTGTTCTCCACATCTAACTCCCTCCAAATCTACATACTCTTTCAAAATCCACATCTTCCTCTCTCCTCATCCACAGTAAATACCTACCTGGTAATACTCTTGATCTTAGCATTAATGCAAATCAGTTTGTTTTTATGTAGAGAATAAGTCACAATAATGTGACTTAAAAAACTTGTGTGAAAATCACTTTTATTTTCATATGTATGAGTTGGGTTAATTGTTACCAAGGTTTTCTGTACTTTATATAATAAACAACAGTCTCCCATTTTCTAGTGAATTCCCCTTGGTGGTACCCTGAGGAAACCACTTAGGGGGACCCACCAGAAAGAGGCATTTCATTGAACTCAAGGCTGAATTTTTTGTTTTATGTGTCAGTGATGGGGCCAAATACCTGTGCGAGTTGCTGAACCCACTGCCGAAAGATGAACACGATGAGTGGATTGAGAAAGTTATAGAGGCTGTTCAAAAACTTCCAATAAGTTCAACATTAATCTCCAAGGAAGACATTTACAAGGCTGCTCAGGTAAGTGTTATTGGTGGGGGTTAATGAGTTGTGGATCAGCCCATCCACATAAGTTGTCACAACATAACAAAAATAATGCACTTAATTGCCCAAACCTAACCTAACTAAGGACCCACGAATAGAAAACAAGACAGCACATCAGGTCAGGCTCGGGAAGTATAACTCTTGAAACCCTCTCCAGGTATGCTCCATGTATCAATTTTGCGAGTCGCTTTGATTTATAATGTTGCCTAAGCTGACCTATCTGGACTATATGGTAAGGTCCCCCACCATATAAGCAGAATTCTTATTGGGAACATCCAAAAATGACCATATTCACAGTTGTTTTTTTTGTACCACAACCAACATAATTTGAATTTCCACACACACACTATTAAATAAAAAATATAATTTAAAACAGAAAATTTTGCTTACCATGTTGTAGTTTGTCTTCTTGATTGATATGACAAAATTTTGCCAGAAAATTATCCGGGCACAATTTAGGCCAGATAACCCAAATATTCGGTTCAGCAGGCTTCGGATAACCAAGCTCATGCAGATCAGTACATCATATTTTCACCATCAAAATGTGATCTACTATTTCAGAGTCCTAGCTTTGTTGCTGCTGATTCTTGCCTGTCTCAATGCATAGTTAGATGCTCTAACCTTTAAAACAAATGTGATCTGACATAAGTTTAGTCCCCTCTAAGCTCTCATTCTTTCTTTTCTCTTATTTCTTTCCCTTCTCTTTAATGTTTATTTCACCTATTTTCTCTTAGCCTTTAGGCCTTATGTAGTCTTTATTTCTATTACTCTTGTGGCTTACTTTTTACCTTCTTGCCTTTCACCTCACATTCTTACTTTATATATTGATTTAATCTACCACTTTCTTTACACGATTTGATAATGGTTCAGAATGGACTGAAATTTCATCACTTCCTTTATTTTTGGATGTGTGGGTTGAGTGTCTCATTTATTGTGGTTTACTGTCTGCATAATGTGTGTTTGTATGTATGTAAGTTTGAGGGTATTGAGTAAGTATGCCACAAACCTCTTACCCCTTTCATAAAAAAGATCATTATTATATAATGACCAAAACATCATGCCCTCACCCCTCTCAGCTGTATGCTTTCATCTCTTATCATGCCCAAAAGTCTCACCCCTTCATGTCACACACATCCATATGTCATGTCAATGACCAGTGATGTCCTAACTATTTCAGGCCACTGTTCCCTTTTGGTTCCATAAAATAGTCTAGCTCTAGGCTCTGGACTAGTTTATCACCTATACTGTATAAGTGATCAGCATGCTTGTGAGGAGCTCACTTCTAGCACCCTTCTGCTTCTTTTCTTAACTGTTGGCACTCCCCTGGGGACAGTAATCTTTACACCCCCTGGGGTCAGTACTGCCCACTTTGGGAATTACTCATTGTCCCACCCTCATCCCTTCCATACCCCATGGCCTCAGTCCTCTCATGTCACAAAACCTTACCTCTCATACTAATTGTCTGAATACAAAACAATGCGAATAAACAATTAGAAATCCGAGGATGCAGATTTGATCTCATAGAACAGCCTCAATATTTTTCTGTAGGTTCATCACATTTTTATGATTTCATTGTGCAAAAAAAAATCATTAAAATCCCATTCTGTATTGCATGATGATGTTGCAGGAAGTTGGTACTGCAGAAAATGATGATATTGAAAACCTTTTGCAAGTTGTAGACATTTACAAGGTCCCAAAATTGTTTTACAATGTAGAACGGAAGAAATTTGTGTTGGAGCCAGTAAGAGCACGAGACTTGCATGGAGATGCTTCAGATAAAGCTGGAGTTTTCAGGGGCAGGTAATCTCTTGATTGTTTGTTTGTCTTATTTCCAGGTACAGAGAGTACTGTACCAGGAAATGCCTTTAGAGAGCCATCCCCCTGCGATGGCTCTCTGAAGCAACAGGGAAGGCACTAAGGAGGTAAACAGTTTAAATAATGTACATGCATTGTAAATAGAAATTCAAAATTAACGTCCCACTCCCACCTTACACTAATTGGCTTCTACATCATATGTTTACTGAGTGCAGCAAATTGTGAATATCACATACAGTACTTTTGAGGACAAAATATGCACATAACCAAAATAAGTGGGTCTGGTCAGCGCCGTCATCATTAATCCAAAACTGATTCATGAATCTCCATGTTTGGATAACCGTAACAAACAGCAGCTCAGTTAGATAAGAGGACTTCATTCATAACAATTTATACAATTCATTACAATTTTGGCTGAACTGGTGTACAGAAGAGTAAATCAAGCAAACATTTTTAGACATTAAAAAATATTTGGCTTATATTGAAATTGAAGCACTTTATTCATAAATGTTTATTTTGTATATTTATTATTCGGTTAGTTTATACAGATTTACAATAAACTAAGAAATTTGGATGGTGGTATATTGGTAAAAACATTGTATTTTAATGACAGTAATAGTAATAAAAATAATAGCAGTACTGTAGTAAATGGAATAAATTGAAAAGTAGTCATTTGCAATTTGCTGACATTAAACAAAGCATTATAAAAATTATGAGACCTAACAAATAACTTAATTTAAAGCAGCAAATCATGCCATTCTGTTTACGCATGACAGCCTCACGACTCAACTTCTTCCACACAGCATAACTATTGCTTCAGTAATATTTTGCTTAGTTGTTTTTAAGTAATTTATGCATAATTACTTTGCCATTTACTTCTAGTGTAATAACCTGAATGTAGTAATTTGTTAGCCTTTTCTTTAAGCAACTTTTTTTTCTGGGCTATTGACGTTATCTGGGAATTTTCATGGATGTAATAGAAGTATTGTAATTTTATTTCAGATATTCCATTGTTTACCAACGCACTTGCAACCATGACTTGTTTCGTAAGCCAGTTATTGGAAATGTTGATGAAGATAACAAGAAATTTGGCCTAATAAAGGTAGGCAGTATCATTTTAATTTTATAAGTACAGTATTTGTCAATATTTTTACCCATTTGTATACTTTCTGAGCTGGGTACTCTCAATTGCTGCTCTAACCAGAACTTAGATTTACCCAGGACACTGCTCATATGCCAGACTCTATGGAATCTTAACCCCACCATGACAAGTAACTTCGCATATGGTCGTGCCACATAATTTAGGGGTGATGAGACATTGGAGAGTACCTCAATCCACCACTGAGAGAGTAGCGTGTTATAATTAAAAAAACAGCTAAACAATCCACTAAGTGGGTAAATATTGAGGCTGTATGATATCAAACCCTTGTTTCTGAGCTCATCAGGCATCCGACTCAACGCACTCGGCAAGCAATTGTTAGAATTGCAAGGTAAATCACTGCTAACTTTTGTTAAGTAACTAGTGGCTACTGTGACCATCGCCAGATAACATGTTACTACTAAAGGGTCAGAGAAGCTAGCATACCCCCTTCCCCCATCTTTCACAGGGCATCCACCCACTTCGCACAGGCTGATATTCAGTTAAATTGACTGGCTGTTCTTTGAGACTGTACAGTATGGGCCCAATACTTCAGTTGTTCATTTTGCAATGTATTGCCCAGTCAATTTTGTGTATGTGATTTCAGGTTTCAGGTTTGTTTTCCTTGGTATTGATTAATGAAGGCCTGCAGCGCTCAGTGTTAACTTCTGTTCTGCTGTAAGGCAGAGGAAACAGAACACAAAGACTCAGCAATTTGAAACAAACTGGCTGCAGATTCTGTTGTATATACTGTAACAATTTGTCACTTGCTGCTACACTTGCTGTGTTTGCTCATATTATTACTGAATGTTCTTCAAACATTTAGTAATTACCTAAGTAATTACCTAAGTGTAGTTACAGGATGAGAGCTACGCTCGTGGTGTCCCGTCTCCCCAGTACTCTTTGTCATATAATGCTAGTGACCAGGTTTTCAAGAAATAAGTTGAATCCAGTGATATCAGTAATTAGGTTTAGCTACTATTTTGTGATATTTCTGTTCCTTGTAAAATTATTATTATTGGATAGCATAGTTTTAAGTAATAATTTATTTACCACAGTTTTGTACTGGAGTGGAATGAGAGCTATGGGTAAAGGATCAAACTTTGTGAATAATCAAAAGTGTGATGGATGTTATCCATGAATTTTATTGACTTATAATTGATATTATTTGCATTGTCTTGTTTGCTTGGCTATTGGTCAACCATACAAAACTGAGTGTAAGTACATATTGCATTTTTTAAGTGTTTAGAGACTTGCAGACCAGCATCAATGTTTTTCCCCTCTAGTAGTTATGAGTTGCATCATGATTGTCAACTCTCTTGCATCTAAAATATCTAGGTTGAAAGATTTTGTTCAAAACATTGCATGCCTTATTATTTTATACATGCAAAGCTGCACCTTTTCAAGTAAAAAACAGAATAAACAATAACTGCACATGTACAGACTGCACACTTGCAGCCACTACAACAAATGGCCAAAAAATGTTGACATCTAATTGTGACAAATGTATAGATACAACTTAATGCTCTGTATCAATAGTGGTGCAACTTAAATTTAGATAATGATATATAAATCTTCCTAACAAGATTACCAACAAGTTGGAATTCGTTTATTTTTGTGAACTTTTTATACATCCCGCCTGACGGGCGCCTGACAGCTGAGTGGATAGCACTTCAGATTCGTAGTCCTGAGGTTCCAGGTTCGATCCCCAGTGGAGGTGGAGACAAATGGGCAAAATGTTTCTTTCACCCTGATGCTCCTGTTATAGCAGTAAATAGGTACCTGGGAGTTAGACAGCTGCTATGGGCTGCTTCCTGTGGGGGGGGGGGGAGGGTGTAACAAAAAGGAGGCCTGGTCCGCGGATCTGCGAGGTCTGAGGACCGGACGGGTCCGCGTGGTCCGAGGACCAGACTGCGGGGACGCTAAGCCCCGAAATCATCTCAAGATAACCTCAAGATACAGCTAAGGACAAAATAATTTCATATTGCAGTTTGTTTAAAGGCCCTCTTGGTAATGGCTGAAATTCATTGCGTTATAGACATTTCTCTGAGATGGCCACAAAGATCACCATATCACTAGTACAAATCCATATGTAGCAGATGCTTAATATCACAGCCCCTTGAAACATACCTGGAGAGGGTTTTGGGATTCTACTCCCAAGCGCGGCTTGAGGCCAGGCTCGACTTGTGATAACTTGGTCCAACAGGCTGTTGGTTGGAGTGGCCCTTAGGCCCACATATCTACCACAGCCTGGTTGGTCTGGCATTTCTTGCAAGAACCTGTCCAAGTGCCTCTTGAATACATCCACCTTCATTCTGGCAATATTTGTAATGCTTGCTGGTAGGTGTTGAACAGCCGTGGACCCCTGATGTTACGACATTGCTCTCTGATCGTGCCTATTGCACCTCTACTCCTCACTGGTTCTATTTTGCATTTCCTTCTGTACCTTTTGCTCCAGTGTGTTGTTATTCTACTGTGCAAATTTGGGACCTAGCCCTCCAGTATCTTCCATGTACTGTATATATTATTTGATACCTTTCTTGTCTCCTTTTCAGAAAGTACATTTTGAGAGCTTTGAGATAGTCCCAATAATTTAGATGTTTTATCGTTTCTATGCGTGCCATATATATGTTATCTGTAGTCCCTCTAATTCAGAGATCTCTCCTTCTCTGAATGGGGAAGTGAGTACCGAGCAATACTCATGATGGGACAGCACCAGTGATTTAAACAGTACACTGTACTGTATTAGTATTGCTGTGGAGTCTCTGGATTTAAATGTTCTCATAATCCATCCTGTCATTTTCCTGGCCGCCGCTATATTTGCTCAGTTATGTTCATTAAATGTCAGGTCGTCAGACATCATAATTCCCAGATCTTTTATATGTTGCTTTCTTTCTATGAGTAGGTCTGATTGTGTCCTGTATCCTGTGTTTCGTTTAAGTTCCTTGTTTCCACCACACCTCGGTATCTGGAACTCATCACCATTAAATATCATGTTATTTTCAGTTGCCCAATTGAAGACTTTATTTATATCTGCCTGTAGTTTTTCAGTGTCTTCTACAGCAGCAATTTTTATACTGATTTTTGTATCATCTGCAAAGAATGACACAAAGCTGTGACTAGTATTTTTGTCTATATATCCGAGGTGAAGATAAGAAATAGCATCGGTGCAAGGACTGTGCCCTGGGGTATAGAGCTTTTCACTGCACTTGGGCTTATGTTCCCTATGGGCTCTCCATAGCCTGTGCTACTTGGAACTTTTGCTCTGAGTAGCTGAATCTAAAACAACAACAAACAACTTACTTGATTGACTGTCACACTCTGTATTCTGTTTGACAGAAACTTAAACAGGGGCATAGGGTGAAAAAAACTCTGCCCATTGTTTCTCACCGGCACCTGGGATCGAACCCAGGACCACAGGATCACAAGTCCAGTGTGCTGTCCGCTCGGCCAACCGGCTCCCGGGTAATGAGATTTGACTGCAGTGTAATTACTATGTGGGTGTTTGTGCAATACTTGACCCCTCGGACAAATCTGGGTAAACAACGTTGGTGTAACATGGATCCAACGCTGAATGGTGGTTACCGTTAAGATGGTAACCACTTTTTATTTGCGTTGGTTAAATTTTTGTAGAATATATGAATAGTAAGATCTGTGCATTTTGTATTACCTAATAACATCATGTGACACCATCCTTTAAAATACAATACTGAATATGTATACAGACCTCTCTGACATAAAGTAATGCATATGTGACTATTTTGGGTTTATGCAAACAAATTACAGTAGCTACTTTGATTACATTTTTCTGTTATAGAGAAGGCACTAGGGGAGTTACAACAAACAGCTTTTCTACTACATATTTATGAGCATAATGACTAGAGTAATTAAAATAATTTAATATAGCATACTCTATTGGCTAGAGTAATTAAAATAATTCGGATTTAAATGTGAATATACAAATTTGTTTAGGTTTTGCCTATTGAATGCAGTTTTCTGTAATTCTAAAAGACATTCATTTAATAATAATGTTTAAAACTTTAGCCTTGGGAGTAATAAAGGTTTATCAAATGCAGTCCACAGTGGGGTTTAAACAATGTGTTTATAATGCTAGATATTGACAAATACAAAAAAATTCTTAATACATTTTATAGGAGAAATTTTTAGGTAAATTTATGTGGAAAAATCTTTGGGGCAGGATGGTGGGAGCAAACCAGCATCCTGGGGCACCCAAGGCGCATGTGAGAGGCGGGGTGACCCTGGAAGTTGATTTGATCCTGCTGTCCTGCTCCAAAGAATATCTCATAAATATATCACTTTATTGTAATTTCATTGTGTATAACAGGTCGAGTTTTTGCTGGGATCGAGCTCTCGCTTAGATGATGTCGTAACATTAGGGCTGCTGACACAACTGATGGAGGGTCAACACCACCTTGAGGATGACACGGGAGCTGTCCATCTTGATCTTAGCAAGACTAAATTTCACACTGGTAATTTATCTTTTTCAGTTTTAAGTTTAAATGATTATGGCCTGGTTTCACTTATTCTGAACCCTGTTATGTGATATGTATTCACGCTGAATCTGATTTGTCACGTGTTTCTTAATGGATCTATTTTGTCTAGGTCATTTTGAAGAACATAATAATTTTAATCTTTTATTCTTCCTTGTCGCTTAGTATCATCTACAAACATGTTCATATAACTCTGTACCCCCCTCTGTTGCAGATCATTTCTATATACAACCACTTTCTTCTGATAAGTGCCATATTTTACCGTCACCTTCCAAATGCTATATAATCATACTGGCTTTGTGCTTTCTCCTGATAATTATCTCACCTATATATATATAATGAACTTCAGTTGCACTAGTATCAAGCCTTGTGGAACTCCATAAGTGGCAATCATCCACCTTGTCTCTTATTACTGATCTCATCTTTATCTTAACTCTTGGCTCAGGTTTGTTTACACACAACTGTTATGTCTTGGTGGAGGGATGGTACGAGGACGGCATACTTCATGCTAATGCTATTGGGCTGCCTCCTCCTGAGGCTCCCAGCTCAACAAGGTAAGTTCTGATTCTGGAATATTAGTAGAGCCCTCAATTAGTAGCATGGCCACTATTTAATAAAATTTGATTTTGTGTGGACTAGTAATGCAAGCATTTAAAAATGTCAGGCTTGATGAAAGAGCCTCACACTTTCATCCAGATATTTAAATACATTTGTAACATAGTATTTGAACAGTCTGTACAGTATCTCTGATAAGTGGTATAGCAGGCAACTTTGAAATCTTGAAGGACAGTATGTTCAGGAAATATTGAAGTAGTACAATGGGATCAAACCCACGTCCCCTGAATGCCTCAGGCACATGCAGTTAGCAAACATAACATCATCTAAGAATCTAAACAAGGAAGCTTTGAAGTATCCACACTACCTATGTGAGACCATTACTTCAGTATGCAGTACCAACATTGAACTCACATTTCTGTTCATCCTGAAACCTTACTACTTCTCAGCTTAGAGTTGGTTATAAGTACAATATCTGGGACTTACATTACCTGCTGATGTAGAGCTGACCAAAAGTAAACTGTCAGCAAAATTATTTACATGCCCCTTGACACTATGTGATGGACTGCATGCCCGAAACGCTTTGCGTAATAGTGGCTTTAGGCATTGTATGTACTAGCTATACCTATAAGTTAAACAATCCTTGTAAATATTTATTGTATGTATGTACCTTACCTAAATAAAATTGTATTGTATTGTATTGACTGTGAAAAAATACATAAATTAAGAGACTATAACAAATGATCAAGAAATGTGTAAATAATTAATTCAAAGTTATCTACTACAGTACCAGATCTTTTTAGCCATATGTCCACAGTTTACTAGCTGTAGGTAGTAAATGTGGGTGATTGTAACCTTTCCACTATGGCCCACTGAATGGGGGAGGTGGTATTCATGATAAGCAAGTCAAATTATGGAACTAACTCTGCGTATGTAAGCTACTTCGTTTAGAGACTGTACTGCACTTGTTGTTTTTCTCGAAACCATTGTTGCTACAACTGTTTAACTAGCATATGAAGACCAGACCACACACTAGAAGTTGAAGGGACGACGACGTTTCAGTCCGTGGGTGCTTCAGCCACGCTATTGTGACTCATCGCCTGCATAGCATATGAACACTGTAACTTGCCTAAATAAAAAAAAAATTGGTGTTCTATCCCTGAGCCCATTGTAACCTTCTCCACTACCGCCCATAGGATCGGTATAGCATGCATAATAAATGAATTAAACTAACAACTGGACCCTTATCAAGTGGTATTAAGGATGACTGGGAGAGAGAATCATTGTAAGGCAAGAAAAGTGATGTGATGTGAAAATAGAGTAGGTTAGAAGTAAAAGATATGTATGGGTTTGTGTATTAATTTTGACTTATTCTCTGTATATTCCTTTTACAGTATTTGCTTAAATTGAGTGTGCTTTATTTCCACAGGGCACTAATAGGTAACATCAACTATTTTGGTGGCCATGGAACCGTATGCTCTAAAAATATTCCCCGACTCCAGCAAGCCGAGCAGGAGAATAAGGATGCCATGTTTGTTGTCTTGTCAGATGTTTGGTTAGATAAAATTAAGGTAAGAATTTAAATTTTTTCATAGAGTACCATATTTTCCTGCAGATAAAGGATGTTATTTTTTTTGTCCACCACCAAATGGATATACTGTATGTTGTACAAAATCATACGTTTTCTCTTACAAAGCAACTTAAAATTGCTTTCTATAAATGTCTGATGCTAAAGATTTTTTTTCACAAAATATCCTTGCAAAATGTCATCTTATATGCTGGAAAATATGGTTGCAGTGTTACATTTGCTTTTTCTGGGGGGAGCTCCTACGGCTCCCCGGAGCTATCCATGGCTGATATGGATACCCTAACTATTTTGCATCAATCGATGTGGGTGGAGTTCTAGGCCTACCGGGGACCACGAGCCAAAACCTGGCCCCCTCAGAGAGGCACGGGGAGCAATGGCTCATGGAATTGCACATGTGATTTGGAGCATTCTATATCTGCCATCGACCGGGACAGGCACCCAGAAAGGTAAGCGCCACAAAACAAACCACTATTCTGGTTAACAACAAAAATCGACAAACGAGTGGACAGAACTCCCCCAGAAAAACGAACTAACAAGCATGACATCACACGAGCCGTGCCGCATGTCTGCGCAACTCTCCCCTCCCCGGGAGGGGGAAGGGGGAGTCCCAGACCCCCTCACCGGCGATCCCCGCCCCAGTTCCTCGGCTGATGGGATAGTGCATGGTCGTGTGGCTCCAGCTCCGGTCTTGTCTCAGTACTGTGACTTGTTTGCTTCTTTTTGTTCTCGAAGGTTCGGGACGGTTTTGCTCCTTTCCGTTTTCTGGTACGTCTGTCGTCGTTCGGCTGGGCTTCCCTCCGGTCCTTTCTATGGCTTGTGGGTCCTATTCCAGGCAGCTTCTGGGTGTTTGGCCTTTTTGTTCTTCTTGTTCATATCTTCTCTCTTAGTGCTGTCTCGGCGCTGCTCGTTTTCCTGGGAGTGATTTTGCTCCTCTTAATGAGTGTCTTTTCGCTCCTGCCCTTCTGTGGGATGTTGGTGCGGGGCGGCTCCTTGTGCGGATTCCTTCCCTGTCGGCTGCACTTGTGGCGGTGGAATTGCACGCTTGTGGCATTTTGGATTTGGTCCTGCGTTTCTTTTCCCTCCTGGGGCTGTCATAGGATTGGCTTGCGGAGGATGTAGAGGCGCTTGGGGTCGTTCCTGGGTCTGGCACCTTGGTTTCTGCTGCTAGCTTTCGGTATCGATGTTCCTTCTGTGCTGTTTCGCAGGCTGTCTCGTGCGTTGTTTCACCTCCGGCCTGCTCATGCACTGCCTGTGCCGTCCTGGTCTTTGGACAGGGTGCTCTCCTGTTTTTCTTCTCCTTGGTTGTTGTGGCTCCTTCGGTTCAGGTTTGCTTTGCTTCGGCTCTCTTTTTATGTTGGCATTGGCCTCTGGGGGTCGTGTGGCAGAGCTTCATGCTCTTCTCAGGCACAGTGGTTTTTGGCTCCTATGGTCGTGGTCATAGGTTTCTTCATCTGCAGCCGTTCTCCCTTTTTCTGGCGAATGTTGTGCCTGCTGCTTTCCGGAGGGGTCCTTGGGTTGTTGTCTCGACTTCGTGTTGCGGAGTGGTTCACCGACCACCTCCCGGGTATGTCCTCTTGTTTTCTTAGGTAGTCTTTGGTGAAGTAGCTCCGGGGAGCCGTAGGGGCTCCCCCCAGAAAACCAGCGTTGAATGTAATAAAACGCCATTTTCTGGGTGAATTCCACGATGCAGTCTACACTAAGGAAACAAACATAGGAATGTGCCTTAATGCCAATAGTGACTGCCCAGACAGGTACAAGAGGAGTGTTGTCAGCGCTTACATCGACCGGGCTCTCAATCACAGCTCAGGTTGGAAGCAAGTCGATGAAGAATTCTGTAGGGTACGGCAGGTTCTGGTCAACAATGGCTTCTCTAACAGTTATGTTGAAGACGTCATAAAACGAAAGGTGGAACGCCATGCAACCTCTGAAGAGTCAACTAACACAACACTTGTACCCCCTCCCCCCCCCCCCCCTATTAGACTGTTTTACAGGAACTTCTTTTCGACGGCTCATAAAATGGAGGAGAGTGTCCTGAAAGATATTATTAATAGGAACGTTATTCCTACAGACAAAAATCAGAAGATACAATTGATAATTTACTAAAAAAACAAGAAAACAGCCAACCTACTCATGAAAAACTCTCCAGACACCAAACAGAACGCATTGAAAGAAACCAACATCGTCTATGCCTTCACATGCCCACTTGGGAACTGTCAGCCCCAATGATCTCAGTATATAGACAAAACAACAGCGTCTCTTTCTAGGCGATTAACAATGCACAAACAACAGGGCTCCATCAAGGCACATATAATCTCCTCTCTCAACCAGACAATCACCAGAGCAACAAGCAAGAAATCATCGATAGATTCAGTGATAGCAGGAGACTCGACATCAGCGAGGCCCTACGCATCAAAAAGTCAACACTAGCAATCAACAACCAATTAACACATAACTATATTCTACCCACCTCAAGACCCCGAACCAACATAAAAGCATCAAGAGAAAATATGGGCCAATAGGCCTTCTGTAGTTACTTTCATTCTTATGTTCTCATATGCAATTTATACCCATTGATTTGTGTTCTATCTTTTGTCACCTCACCCAAAAACATTTGTGTCAAATCACCTCACCCAAAATGAATATAAGCATGAAATGATATGTGTAAACCTGTCTTTGAAAATGTAAGAAGTCCTTGCGAAACACTTTTAGGCGTTTGACCATAAATAAAAATAAGAAAATGAACTTTGGAGAGTTAATTTTTCAATTACTCCCAACAATGAAGAAAAATGTAAGAAACATTGAAAAGATTCGTGTTAGAATCATTAATCTTACCCTTTCGGTCATATTCAACAACATATGTTTACAAGAAAGACTGCTAAACCAAGAAAGTGGTTTACATTCTCGGTTCAAAGTCGAGATTCCTGAGTTCAGTCTCTGAACACGACAGAAATGGTTAGGTATGTTTCCTGTACACCTAGCAGTAGATAGATACCCGAGCGTTAGGCAACTGTTGTGGGATGCATCATGGGGGAAGTTCAGTAGTTTGACCTAGGGGAAGACCTTCAATACGAACTGGGATACAGACTTCCTGTTCCCAACAACAGGAGTTATTTTGAGTAAATCCATAGGATACTTGCATGCAGTATTTCACCTGGTAGAAAGGGTTGGAGGGAAGTCAGATACAGCATAAAGGTACATGTATTCTAATACCCTGTATGACTATAAGTCTTGCTTTCCCAGTGATCCTCTGAGTTACTTGCCCATCGGTAGACGCCTTGGTGAATTGGATGCCTTTGACGTTGCACGTCTTAAGTCTTTTTGCTCTTGTATTGGCAGCCTGATAGATATTTAGGGCCTTTTAAATCACCTGCAACAGAGACAGTGCTAAATAGTCTTTCCAGTTAGGAGCTTTCTGTTGATAATTACAGTACAGGTAGTTACTTTGGCTGGTACCCATACTAACTTATTAGTTAAAACCTATACTGTACGTAACATTGTTTTCAGATGTTAGAAATGATTAAGACAAAATAAGGCTCTTTGTGATCTCCAGGTTTGTGACTGATACCAATTTAAGTAACAATCAATAATTATAATAACAATAATAACAATTACTGGGTTTAAATAGTCTTCCCAACTGTGAACACTTATTAGTAACACTCATTTACAGGAGTTCAGATAAAAATAACATTGTAAAAATTCACGTTGTTTAACACTAGGACAATGAGGTAATTCAGTGACCTTTAATATTAATATGAATAGATATTTAATATTATTGTGATAGTTTTTCAGGAGCAGCATTACAAAATTGTTACACGTCACATTTAGTTCTGAATGTTTTTTAAATAATTTTGTACTACGGTAGTTCTGTATTTTAGATTACATAGAGGTTATGTATTCTTTTTGGTGCATATACTTTTGTAATAATTTTTGTTTCAGTAATTTTGTGTGTGTTTCAGGTAACAGAGAAGTTGCGCACACTTTTTGGTGGTTATGCTCAGTTTCCTCCGACTGCGTTTATCTTCTGTGGTAATTTTTTATCTTCCTGCCATGGATCAGAACAGGTTAGTGTGTACATCAGGAGTGTCATAATTAATTCAGCTCGTAGATAAAATATGTTTTATGATGATAAAAAAATACAGTAAGAAAAAATGTGCAGATTGTTCTGTGAACTGCATAGGCATAAGATTGTGTGCATGCTTACTGTGTGTGCAGTGAGCATATCGATCTGTTTCATGATATGAGTCGGTATAAATTTCCAGAAGAAAGAGGCATTTGAAATAAAGTTGACTTGTACTGTGATTTGCCTGACAGAAAATAGGTAATACATTTAATTTTTATTTAATAAAATAAAAGACCTTGCAACATTGTACATTGACCAAAAGCTATATCATCTCTATTGACTGACAATTTAATTTTGAAAGTTTATTTTATAAAAAAAAATATAAATAAATGAATTGCACTAAAGAAAATCTGTTATATTCCATATGAAGTAGCAACAAAGTTAGAGTCATCTTATCTTATACATAGACTTCTTTGTTTACAGGCACCTGATTTGCGGCAATATTTAACATCGCTTGGTACTCTCATTGCCGGCTACCCTGAACTTCTGGCTCACTCTAAGTTCATCTTCGTGCCCGGACCCAATGATCCCGGACCAAGTAATATTTTTCCCAGGTGAATATTTTTCCCACATTTTCGAATGGCAAGAAGAGAGAAAGCACAATGAAATCACAAATGTGATATATCTATGAGAAAAATATTGATTCTGTACAATGGGATCAAACTTCTCAGGCACACGCACTGCCAAATAAACCATGAATGGCCCCGTTAATATTGCGTATGTCTGAAGAGTTCAGGGATGCCGATTCAATCCCTTTGTACAGGTTCAATATTTTCTAATATTTTTATTGTTGCACTGTAGTTGCTGTAGAGAATTCTGAATTTTTCATTGTATAATTTTACTTCACAAGTCAACATCTCTCTCAAATGTTATAATTAGCATAATTTGTATGTGATACATCCCCAGACCTCCTTTGCCAAAATATGTTACTGAAGAAATACGGAAAACGGTGCCATCTGCTATCTTTGTTAGCAACCCTTGCCGCTTGCTCTACTGTACCCAGGAGATTGTCATCTTCCGGGAAAATATTGTGGCCAAGATGTGTCGAAACTGTGTATATTTTCCCACTAATTCTGATGACATTCCAGCTCATGTAAGTTTTTAATATTATAATATTTCAGTTTTATCATTATCTAGGGCATAGGGATAAGGACTGTACAACACAAACAAAGTAAAAAAGTGAATAATGTATAAGAAGAAGGTTTAATTATGAATGCCAAGCAAGGTTTTGGCATTATACAAACTTCAAGGCAATAACAGGAGTATGTTGAAAGTAAAAGGTATGGGAACAGATTAATTAGGGGAAATAATAGAAAATGAATGAAAGGGAGAATAATGAAGAAAATTGATCAGAAAACAGGAAGTTTGTTTATGTTGTGTTGATTTAGGGGCGACGACGATCGTGGGATCGAAGAAGTTTGTTTATAAATAAGTTAAGAGGAGGAGCAGGGAGACTGATGGACTTGTAAATAGGAATGTTGAAGATACTATAAACAACAAAGAAAGTTAAATGATGAAAATATTAGAAGTAGGTTAAGGGAATACTTTGGAAGTCTATTGAGTGAAAAGAGTTGCTAATGTAAACTTGATTAGATTTGATAGTTTGAGGAGAAAGGGATTGTATATGTTATGTATATGCCAACTGATACATCTTTGTGAAATTTATGTGAAATGGCAAAATGCTGGATTTGGTCCATCAGTTGGAATGCCTGTGATGTGTGATTGATAATAGATAAATTTGTGTAAACAAAGTTGAGAGCAAGAACAATCAAAGAAGGAAATTGTGTTGATAACTTGATCTGTAAAGCTGTTGCTTGCAGTCTTTCACATCACGACATTGGAAGTCTGAATACAGTATTTTGTTGTGCTACAGTTTGCTAAGACAGTGGTGAGCCAGAGCCACCTAGCACCGCTGCCGCTGCATGTGTTGCCAGTATACTGGGGCCTTGACCACTGCCTCGCCCTCCACCCTACCCCAGATGTCATCATCATTGCTGACAAAGGAGACTCCTTCACAACAACACACAATCAATGCATCATCATGAACCCAGTATGTTTTTTGTGATGTAGTTCATTATTTGTACAACCTGTCCTCAGGGTATATACCTTCATTGTAATCACTTCAAAATGTGTTACATAATCAGGTTAAATTAAGTTAGACAAGTATATTGCATCTGAAAACATGTAAAACATGAATTTTTTATCTGTTTGAGTATTCCTTAGAAGTTGGCATTAAAGGAAATCTTGGCTTAAGGGCTTACCAAAGAAAACAAGTTTACCAGAGTCTATTTTAAAAGCCTTTATATATATATATATATATATATATATATATATATATATATATATATATATATATATATATATATATATATATATATATATATATTTTATTAAATATGACCGAAAAAGTAAGATTAATAATTCTAACACGAATTTTCTCAATCTTTCGTACATTATGCTTCACTGTTGGAGGTAAATCAAAAATCACTTCTCCAAAATTCTCCAAACAAGGATTATCAAGAAACTAACAACATTATATGGAGGACCTATGGCAATTCCACGACCAAGAGATGGCTTCCTGAACCTTGCAGGAATTAACCTCACTGAGGACCAAGTCACTCTCCTAAATCTGGGCATAAACTGTCATGTTATGTCCAGACCGAGTGAAATGGCCCGGAAAGTGGAGTTGGAAATTCTGTTGGACGACATATTCGACCTCGAGACACAAAAGAAGGTCACTACCAAAGATACCTTACAAGCAGAACTTATTGCAGAAGGAGGAAAGAATCGAGGCAACTACAGAAGCACCATACTGTCCCCCGAGCTTAGAGCGGCAGCTAAAAGCCTTCGTGAGAACAAGGAGATAGTTGTCAGGAGAGGTGACAAGTCGCCAATATATGTCATTCTTAAAAAAGACGAGTATCTGGCGAAAATGAACATCATACTCTCTGACCAAACTAAGTTCCAAAGGGTAACGAAGGACACTATAGCCGAATTAAAAGCAAAGGTCAACAAACTGATCGAAACTGTGAACGCCAAGAAATCCGGACTCCACCTGCCAAAGATCATTGGGGAATATAAACCTGGATATGCGTATGGAAATGTCAAGACGCACAAGCCTGGAAACCCACTTCGGCCAATCATTAGCCAGATACCCACACCCACGTACAGATTGGCGAAGCGACTCAACGGCCTGCTGACTCCTTATGTTCCTTGCGCCTTCAGCCTGAAGTCTCCAAAGGAATTTGTGGACTTGCTGCGGGGCGCACGGGCCACAGGGATAAGAGCCTCGTTGGACGTAGAATCGCTGTTTACAAACGTACCTGTGGACGAGACAATCGGAATGATAGCCGACAGAGTGTATCGTGATCCAGCCTGTACTCCTCTTGACATGCCAGAAAGTATTCTGAGGAAACTACTCCAAGCTTGTACTAAAGAGGCACCCTTCTTGAGCCCGGATGGGCACATGTATAAGCAAGTAGATGGGGTCGCTATGGGTTCTCCCCTAGGTGTCCTGTTTGCAAACTTCTACATGGGTACCATCGAGCAAAAAGTCTTAGTCGACATGAACTTGAAACCGGCCATATACTGCAGGTATGTTGACGACATTTTTACACAGGTACCTGATATCAGACATCTGCAGGAGCTGAAGGAGGCATTTGAGCAGAGTTCCGTGCTGCGTTTCACTTACGAGACGGAAAAGGATGGGAAGCTGCCTTTTCTAGATGTAACAGTCATGGAAAAGGACGGAGGTTTCCACACTGCAGTCTACACAAAGGAAACAAACATAGGAATGTGCCTAAATGCCAACAGCGACTGCCCTGACAGGTACAAGAGGAGTGTTGTTAACGCATACGTCGACCGTGCTCTCAGCCACAGCTCAGAATGGAAGCAAGTCGACGAAGAACTCTGTAGGGTAAGGCAGGTTCTAGTCAATAACGGCTTCTCCAATGGTTTCATCGAAGACATCATAAGAAGGAAAGTGAAAAGCCATGCAACCTCCGAAGAGACAACTAACACAACACCTATACCCCCTATTAGACTATTTTACAGGAACTTCTTTTCCACAGCTCATAAAACAGAGGAAAGGGTCCTGAAAGATATTGTTAATAGAAACGTTATCCCTACAGACAAAAATCAGAGGATACAACTGACGATTTACTATAAAACCAGAAAAACGGCCAGCCTACTCATGAGAAACTCTCCAGACACGAAACAGAACGCTTTGAAAGAGACTAACGTCGTCTATGCCTTCAAATGCCCACTTGGGGACTGTAAGCTCCAAAAAACCCAGTATATAGGCAAGACAACAACATCTCTTTCTAGGCGTTTAACGATGCATAAACAACAGGGCTCCATTAAGGAACATATAATCTCTTCCCATAACCAAACCATCGCCAGAGAAATCCTAGTAAACAACACAGAAATCATCGATAGATACAGCGATAGCAGGCGGCTCGACGTTTGCGAGGCACTACACATCAAGAAGTCAACACCAGCAATCAACAGCCAATTATTGCACAACTATATTCTACCCACCTCAAGACTCCGCTCCAATATAGAAGCATCAAGAAATATGGACTAATAGGCTTTCTACAAACACTTCTATTCAATATCCATTGTTTCGTGTTCTGTCTTGTGTTGATACTTTTAATACCCTATTAATATCCTCTAATGCCACATCATCCTTCCCACCTTACTCAAATGTAATGCCACATCACCCTTCCCACCTCACTCAAATGTAGATATAAAATCAGGGAAACGCAAGTTCTAATCAGTTGTGTATTTGTGAAGTCTTTGAAAATGTAATAAGTTTTACGAAACGCGCCCGTGTCGCGTCAGACTAGAAATAAAAATGAATTTTGGAGAAGTGATTTTTGATTTACCTCCAACAGTGAAGCATAATGTACGAAAGATTGAGAAAATTCGTGTTAGAATTATTAATCTTACTTTTTCGGTCATATTTAATAAAATATGTCTACAGGAAAGACTGCTACCAAAATATACTAATGTTAAAGTGCACGACCCAGCAGCAAGGAATCAAGCCTTCACGATAAAATATCGCCAGGATCTGATTCGTGATCAGATATACAAGGCAGAGAATGAAATCAAAGACAAAAAAAACGCAACTACTTCATGCTACAAACGAGTGGAGAAATAGCAACATCGACCATAGTATCCGTACCCGCATTGAACAACACCTCGACATCCTCACAGACCAACATCACCTCAGCACTGAAACAAGGATTATCAAGAAACTAACAACATTATATGGAGGACCTATGGCAATTCCACGACCAAGAGATGGCTTCCTGAACCTTGCAGGAATTAACCTCACTGAGGACCAAGTCACTCTCCTAAATCTGGGCATAAACTGTCATGTTATGTCCAGACCGAGTGAAATGGCCCGGAAAGTGGAGTTGGAAATTCTGTTGGACGACATATTCGACCTCGAGACACAAAAGAAGGTCACTACCAAAGATACCTTACAAGCAGAACTTATTGCAGAAGGAGGAAAGAATCGAGGCAACTACAGAAGCACCATACTGTCCCCCGAGCTTAGAGCGGCAGCTAAAAGCCTTCGTGAGAACAAGGAGATAGTTGTCAGGAGAGGTGACAAGTCGCCAATATATGTCATTCTTAAAAAAGACGAGTATCTGGCGAAAATGAACATCATACTCTCTGACCAAACTAAGTTCCAAAGGGTAACGAAGGACACTACAGCCGAATTAAAAGCAAAGGTCAACAAACTGATCGAAACTGTGAACGCCAAGAAATCCGGACTCCACCTGCCAAAGATCATTGGGGAATATAAACCTGGATATGCGTATGGAAATGTCAAGACGCACAAGCCTGGAAACCCACTTCGGCCAATCATTAGCCAGATACCCACACCCACGTACAGATTGGCGAAGCGACTCAACGGCCTGCTGACTCCTTATGTTCCTTGCGCCTTCAGCCTGAAGTCTCCAAAGGAATTTGTGGACTTGCTGCGGGGCGCACGGGCCACAGGGATAAGAGCCTCGTTGGACGTAGAATCGCTGTTTACAAACGTACCTGTGGACGAGACAATCGGAATGATAGCCGACAGAGTGTATCGTGATCCAGCCTGTACTCCTCTTGACATGCCAGAAAGTATTCTGAGGAAACTACTCCAAGCTTGTACTAAAGAGGCACCCTTCTTGAGCCCGGATGGGCACATGTATAAGCAAGTAGATGGGGTCGCTATGGGTTCTCCCCTAGGTGTCCTGTTTGCAAACTTCTACATGGGTACCATCGAGCAAAAAGTCTTAGTCGACATGAACTTGAAACCGGCCATATACTGCAGGTATGTTGACGACATTTTTACACAGGTACCTGATATCAGACATCTGCAGGAGCTGAAGGAGGCATTTGAGCAGAGTTCCGTGCTGCGTTTCACTTACGAGACGGAAAAGGATGGGAAGCTGCCTTTTCTAGATGTAACAGTCATGGAAAAGGACGGAGGTTTCCACACTGCAGTCTACACAAAGGAAACAAACATAGGAATGTGCCTAAATGCCAACAGCGACTGCCCTGACAGGTACAAGAGGAGTGTTGTTAACGCATACGTCGACCGTGCTCTCAGCCACAGCTCAGAATGGAAGCAAGTCGACGAAGAACTCTGTAGGGTAAGGCAGGTTCTAGTCAATAACGGCTTCTCCAATGGTTTCATCGAAGACATCATAAGAAGGAAAGTGAAAAGCCATGCAACCTCCGAAGAGACAACTAACACAACACCTATACCCCCTATTAGACTATTTTACAGGAACTTCTTTTCCACAGCTCATAAAACAGAGGAAAGGGTCCTGAAAGATATTGTTAATAGAAACGTTATCCCTACAGACAAAAATCAGAGGATACAACTGACGATTTACTATAAAACCAGAAAAACGGCCAGCCTACTCATGAGAAACTCTCCAGACACGAAACAGAACGCTTTGAAAGAGACTAACGTCGTCTATGCCTTCAAATGCCCACTTGGGGACTGTAAGCTCCAAAAAACCCAGTATATAGGCAAGACAACAACATCTCTTTCTAGGCGTTTAACGATGCATAAACAACAGGGCTCCATTAAGGAACATATAATCTCTTCCCATAACCAAACCATCGCCAGAGAAATCCTAGTAAACAACACAGAAATCATCGATAGATACAGCGATAGCAGGCGGCTCGACGTTTGCGAGGCACTACACATCAAGAAGTCAACACCAGCAATCAACAGCCAATTATTGCACAACTATATTCTACCCACCTCAAGACTCCGCTCCAATATAGAAGCATCAAGAAATATGGACTAATAGGCTTTCTACAAACACTTCTATTCAATATCCATTGTTTCGTGTTCTGTCTTGTGTTGATACTTTTAATACCCTATTAATATCCTCTAATGCCACATCATCCTTCCCACCTTACTCAAATGTAATGCCACATCACCCTTCCCACCTCACTCAAATGTAGATATAAAATCAGGGAAACGCAAGTTCTAATCAGTTGTGTATTTGTGAAGTCTTTGAAAATGTAATAAGTTTTACGAAACGCGCCCGTGTCGCGTCAGACTAGAAATAAAAATGAATTTTGGAGAAGTGATTTTTGATTTACCTCCAACAGTGAAGCATAATGTACGAAAGATTGAGAAAATTCGTGTTAGAATTATTAATCTTACTTTTTCGGTCATATTTAATAAAATATGTCTACAGGAAAGACTGCTACCAAAATATACTAATATATATATATATATATATATTATATATATATATATTATATATATATATATATATATATATATATATATATATATATATATATATATATATATATATATATATATATGTAGAATCTTTGATTCTACTTTGCTCTGATGAAGGTGAATTAGCCAAAAATGCATTAAGCCTTCTCTATTTTTCACATGTGGTTTTTCTGCATACATAGATCAGTGTTTTTGTGATCAGTGTTACATATCTAGATAAATATCTAGATGGTTTAATGAGTGGCGGTCGATTCGGTAGAATCACTTTAGCCTGAGGACTGACTGTATTTGTAATATAAACAGTGTTTAGCATTAAGTTGACCCAGGTGTGAAACAACAAATATTGTGCATTACAGTACAGTACTGTATTTTCAATTAATATGAAGTAATTGGGGCTGACCCTATGTTAGGTATAAGATTTGTTGAGCTCTCTGATTCTACTAATTTAGAAACCTTAATCTGCATGTAATTTTTCATTACAATCTTACATTTATCTGGTATGGGCCCTGTAGTCTACGTCCTCGACTCACTATTGAGGATCCCAGGTTCAATCCTCAGGCGGGACAGAAATGGTTGGGCACATTTCCTTCATCAGATTCCTCTGTTCACCTAGTAGTAAATAGGTACCTGGGAGTTAGGCAACTGTTGTGGGTTGCATCCTGTTGAAGACCAGTAGTTGGCCTAGGGGGACCTCGATAAGTCAAAGTACTGTACAGGCTTTCTGTCCCTCAACAATGAGAATTATATCTTGGTTCATTTGACTACTGGTTGGATAACCCAGAGACCTTATCCAAACTGAACGCCTGTCTGCTAATCTGAAGATTCAAATAATTTTGGGTTAGATAGTCAACAGTACTGTCCTTTGTTAGAGTAATGCTGGTCTTAATTACTGTATTCTGAAAGTAATCGAGTTAGTTAAATCTTTGTCATTAGTTCTGTCCTCACATAAACTTATTTGGGCCACTTAATGCACTTTTGGTTAATATAAAAATGATTACACAAAGAAATCATATTAACGTGATATATCAATGACAAAATCCACAGGAGCTATGATGAGGATTCGGACCTATGTGCTGGGTGTTCCCAGATGCACGCTCTAGTCCACTACGACACGACATGGTAAAAGAATTGCAACCTGGGGTACTACTGCACCCTCGAGGATCCCGAGGCTTCCACTGAAGCTGAACCAGGGTTTTGGCTTTACCAGGATTTACCATGTTGTGGCGTAGTCGACTAGAGCGTGCATCTGGCAACACCCGGCGCATAGGTTCAAACCCTTATCGTGGCTCCTGTGAATTTTCTCACCAAAATGATTTCTGATCTTATTTACCTAAATTTACTCAAGGGCCGCCACCATCTCTAGTGGTCTCAACGGGGACAGGAATCCAGCGACTTGTCAAATATTCCTCTCCCTCCACTCCCTATTATTCCTGAGGATTTTTCTCAGTTGAGTTTTAAACAAGGCAAATGAAGCACAATTTAGGCCTGCCATAAGTTTATTTGCAGCTATTGAAGCATAGTGTATGTATAAACAAATAAGAAGCAGGTGGGAAATATATGCAAAAATGATATGAAAAGGTGGGAAAGACCAGTCACCTCGACGACTGGTTGGTGTGGGCTCCCAGCCGGTCTGCTTGTCTGCTTGCCAGGGTTGTTCTTTCCCAGCTCCCAGTAGGCACATAGTATCTTGTATACCCAGTAGGCACATAGTATCTTGCATATATGACTGGTATACCAGTCATATATTCCTCCTCTTGGACCTTTCACACACTATCCATATGTATACCATATGAGGCAATATAATGGCACTACTTCTGCTCAAGTCATTTCATGAGCTGATTTATGCAGACAGCAACCACTCACTCAACTTCCTCACTTCCTGTGTCACATAATATTCCTTCCAATTTTCTCTCCATCCATGTGTCACCCATATACCCACCAGATTTGTATAAAGTCTCTACAAACCTTGACAACAGAGATCTTTATATATAGCTTGATGGTTGTGCTATTACCTCCAGTCCTCCTTATCCAGAAGGTATTCTACAAATTCACCTGTGCCTTTTCATGATAAAACTGCACCTCGGTCAAGTGAGCCAGTAAGGAATGAGGAATTCTGTGCACTGACATAGCTACATGTATACATTCCCTGAAACTGAAGACAGCACAATTAGTCTTAAGGTAGTTACAGTACTGGAGTAGCATAATGTAAGTAGCTCGGGGGAATTTTATAAGCAGAGAAATATAGTTAAAGGCTTGAATAGAATGAAGAATTGGACAGAGCAAAAGACAAAGGACTAGTAATATACTGTAGGTGTTGTATAGTACATCAGAATGTTCATGGTATTAAGTGGGGAAAAATACGTTCAGTGAATAATGAAGTCATTGACACAGAAAGAATAGAGGTACAGATAATACATGAATGGAATAGTGTATGAGAATAAACTGAACATCAGCTTCTTGTTTGCCTTGCACTCTTTACCATCTCTTCCTCCTTGCCTGTTGTTGCCTTTGTTTTTTATTAATTATTGATGCATTTCTTGCAGGGATCATTCTCCAAGACGGACTTCTCCTTCAAAGTTTACATGCCTGCAACTAGGCAAGTTGAAGACAGCCAAATTGGAGATGAGGATGTATAGCATATACAGTATTATCTTTTAATACATTATCAGCTAAATTTCATCCTTTTAGTTGAACTTAATATTTATACAAGTTTAATGTACAAAGTAATAAATTTGTATATATTTTTATGGTATTTCATATACATTAAGTTGTTCTAAGTAACAAGGAGCTTTTATAGAGGTACTTCTAGTCTATATGGTCTATCCTTTTGAAATGCTGACAATGTAAAAACTTTGAATGTGACATTTTTGCCTAAATGATTGATTTTGACTATTAGGTAATTTTATGCCCATATAAAATAATTCACTGATTCCTTGTTTTACCAACTGCAGGGATTATAGTAAACTACCAGGTACATGCTTGCAGAAATGCAGAGCAGCTGTTAATGTTCAAAAAGTAACTGAATTTCCATCATACTCTTCAAATCATGGAGTACATTTTCCAGAAGCTGTGTGCTATGGCTTTTTAAATTGGGACTTAAATTGGAACAGACTCGTAAGTCTTAATAGACATGAGCAATCTGTTAAACTATTGAGGGAAGTGATACAAGAAATTTCTGCAACAGACTGAGGCTCAACCAGTTTGTAGGGGTCATTGCCAGTTTGTTGAATCATTCCATTGCTCTATGTAAAAAGAATAATTATATCAGTTAAATATTTTGGTTCATTAAATTTAACACTATAGTATTCCAGCCTCTCGCTGCGCGCTAATATATAAACAGTCCATCCCACTTCGTTATCCATAATTTTTTTACTGTATTCAGTACTTGTTCCATTTCAATTTTTTTGGGGGGGAATATATATGAATTATGTCAAATGTTCAGAATTGAAAATGAATGGTGTTGAGTATAGAAACAAAACGTGTGTATATAATGCATGTGTATGCATTATAGTTTATGCATGATGTTACTAAATACAGTATACAATTGTTTATAAACCTTTAACATTACTAACTTATTATCTATAAAGACAAAATGCATTATGGAAATTTGTACATAGTATTGGTCTATATACTGAACAAAATAAAAGCACTAAGTGCAAACTTTTTCTTCTGGAAATTTGCAAAGTTGCTGGAAGCTTATGCACGAAGTTATTGATATAGCATACTATTCACAATAGGTATGAAGTCCACTACCACTCACAGAATGGGTATGAAGTCCACTACCACTTGCAGGATGGGTATAGGGTCCACTACCACTTGCAGGATGGGTATAGGGTCCACTACCACTTGCAGGATGGGTATAGGGTCCACCTACCACTTGCAGGATGGGTATAGGGTCCACTACCACTTGCAGGATGGGTATAGGGGTCCACTGCCACTTACAGGATGGGTATAGGGGTCCACTGCCACTTACAGGATGGGTATAGGGTTCACTACCACTTGCAGGATGGGTATAGGGTCCACTGCCACTTACAGGATGGATATAGGGGTCCACTGCCACTTACAGGATGGGTATGTGGTCCACTGCCACTCACGGAATAGGCTTTGAGTTCACTTCCAATTGCAGGATAGGTATGGGGGTCCACTACCCACCCCCCCTCAGGATAGGTATGTGGTCCACTACCTGTCACAGGATAGGTTTGGAGTTCACTGCCACTTGGCCACTTGCAGGATGAGTATGGGGTCCAGTACCACTCACAGGATGGGTATGGGGGTCCACTACCACTCTCCCCTAGGCCAAATATTGACCTTCCCAAGGATGAAATCCACAACGGTTGCCTAACTTCCAGGTACAGTATATAAAACCGCTAGGCGAACAGAGGCATCAGGTGAAAGGAAATTTTCCAACGGTTTCTTTTATCTTGAGAATGTACTTGACTCCTTTGCTTGTGAGTCAAGACCATGGACTACTGTGCTATAGTAGTCCATGTTAAATTGTGTAACTGGGTTATCAAGTCTGTAACTTAGCTAAATGGATTTTGGAATTCAGTTCCTGGGGGTATCATATGCCTCTATATCCTCTTCAATTACCATTCACATGCAGGATGGGTATGGGGTCCACTGCCGCTCACAGAATGGGTATGGGGTCCACTGCCGCTCACAGAATGGGTATGGGGTCCACTGCCACTCACAGAATGGGTATAGGGTCCACTGCCACTCACAGAATGGGTATAGGGTCCACTGCCACTCACAAAATGGGTATGGGGTCCACTGCCACTCACAGAATGGGTATGGGGTCCACTGCCACTCACAGAATGGGTATGGGGTCCCCTGCCACTCACAGAATGGGTATGGGGTCCACTGCCACTCACAGAATGGGTATAGTGTCCACTGCCACTCACAAAATGGGTATGGGGTCCACTGCCACTCACAGAATGGGCATGGGGTCCACTGCCACTCACAGAATGGGTATGGGGTCCATTGCCACTCACAGAATGGGTATGGGGTCCACTGCCACTCACAGAATGGGTATGGGGTCCACTGCCACTCACAGAATGGGTATGGGGTCCACTGCCACTCTCAGAATGGGTATAGGGTCCCCTGCCACTCACAGAATGGGTATAGGGTCCACTGCCACTTACAAAATGGGTATGGGGTCCACTGCCACTCACAGAATGGATATAGGGTCCACTGCCACTCACAAAATGGGTATGGGGTCCACTGCCACTCACAGAATGGGTATAGGGTCCACTGCCACTCACAGAATGGGTATGGGGTCCACTGCCACTCATAGAATGGGTATGGGGTCCCCTGCCACTCACAGAATGGGTATGGGGTCCACTGCCACTCACAGAATGGGTATGGGGTCCACTACCACTCTGGATGGGTATGGGGTCCACTACCACTCTGGATGGGTATGGGGTCCACTGCCACTCACAGAATGGGTATGGGGTCCCCTGCCACTCACAGAATGGGTATGGGGTCCACTGCCACTCACAAAATGGGTATAGGGTCCACTGCCACTCACAGAATGGGTATGGGGTCCACTGCCACTCATAGAATGGGTATGGGGTCCCCTGCCACTCACAGAATGGGTATGGGGTCCACTGCCACTCACAGAATGGGTATGGGGTCCACTGCCACTCACAGAATGGGTATGGGGTCCACTACCACTCTGGATGGGTATGGGGTCCACTACCACTCTGGATGGGTATGGGGTCCACTGCCACTCACAGAATGGGTATGGGGTCCCCTGCCACTCACAGAATGGGTATGGGGTCCACTGCCACTCACAGAATGGGTATAGGGTCCACTGCCACTCACAAAATGGGTTTGGGGTCCACTGCCACTCACAGAATGGGTATAGGGTCCACTGCCACTCACAGAATGGGTATGGGGTTCCCTGCCACTCACAGAATGGGTATGGGGTCCACTACCACTCTGGATGGGTATGGGGTCCACTGCCACTCACAGAATGGGTATGGGGTCCCCTGCCACTCACAGAATGGGTATGGGGTCCACTACCACTCTGGATGGGTATGGGGTCCCCTCCCACTCACAGAATGGGTATGGGGTCCACTGCCACTCACAGAATGGGTATGGGGTCCACTGCCACTCACAGAATGGGTATGGGGTCCCCTGCCACTCACAGAATGGGTATGGGGTCCACTACCACTCAGGATGGGTATGGGATCCACTACCACTCTGAATGGGTATGGGGACCACTACCACTCTGAATGGGTATGGGGACCACTACCACTCAGGATTTGTATGGGATCCACTACCACTCTGAATGGGTATGGGGTCCACTACCACTCAGGATGGGTATGGGGTCCACTACCACTCATGATGGGTATGGGGTCCACTACCACTTACATGCAGGATGGGTATAGGGTCCAGTACCACTCACAGAATGGGTATGGGATTCAATATACCACTCACAGGATGGGTATGGGGTCCAGTGCCACTCTCAGGTTGGGTATGGGGTCCAGTGCCACTCACAGGATGGGTAGGGGGGTCCAATGTCACTCACAGGATGGGTATGAGGTCCACCATCACTCACAGGATGGGTATGAGGTCCACTATCACTCACAGGATGGGTATGAGGTTCACCATCACTCACAGGATGGGTATAAGGTCCACCATCACTCACAGGATGGGCATGAGGTCCACCATCACTCACAGGATGGGTATGAGGTCCACCATCACTCACAGGATGGGTATGAGGTTCACCATCACTCACATGATGGGTATGAGGTCCACTAACCACTCAGGATGGATATGAGGTCCACCATCACTCAGGATGGGTATGAGGTCCACCATCACTCACAGGATGGGTATGAGGTCCACCATCACTCACAGGAGGGATATGAGGTCCACTAACCACTCAGGATGGGTATGAGGTCCACCATCACTCAGGATGGGTATGAGGTTCACCATCACTCACAGGATGGGTATGAGGTCCACTAACCACTCAGGATGGGTATGAGGTCCACCATCACTCAGGATGGGTATGAGGTCCACCATCACTCACAGGATGGGTATGAGGTCCACCATCACTCACAGGATGGATATGAGGTCCACTAACCACTCAGGATGGGTTTGTGGTCATATAAAAAAACATTAAAAAATACTCGAGAAATGTCCAAATATTTAATCATGGAAACCCAAAATCCTGGCCAAATATGGTCACTGCTTGCAACACAAGCGGGGATGTTTCTGGCGGGGGAGAAAGAAACAATTGCGCAGCGCATCCCGCGGCGTTGCGCGGGCAGTTTGGGGCCGCATAAATACGGGCGCACAACGGGGCTCCGCCTCACTCCGCCTGCCCTCGCCGCTGCCCTCGAAAAACCCCACCCTCCCCCCCTTTTTGCAAGCGGCTGCTTTTGTACCCCCGTCATGCTTTGCACAGTTGTCCCGATTGTCTCCCCACTGCATGTGGGAAGGGGGGTGCAGCGCCGGTCCCCAAGTGTCCCGCTGTCCGCAGCTAATACTTTGCCCAGTCTAGGTGCTAGTAAGCCCTACTTGTAGTCACACCCCCTTCTCCTTATCCATTAGGTCTTTTACGGCCTCTTGGCCGGGTACATTACGTGTTATGTGGTCTCTCACTTATTAGTTATTCTTTGTGTCCTGCCTGTTATATCCTAGTGTTATATAATTACTACACATTTGCACTCGGCCTTAATTCTAGTACCAGTTAACCTTTAGGTTTCTGCAGAATTAGTTTCCATGTCACTATAGGCTAAGGTCTCATACTTACTACGGGTGTACCTTTTAAGTTAAATCTAGTCCTTGGAATTGTTACTGTTAATTCTTACTTTATATATTTACTTTATATATTTACTTTATATATTTTAATATAAACGTTATATATTCCTTAAATTATATTTGAAACTTTGTATATTTACATGTTCAATATTAAGTTTTATATAATATCAACTTTGTTAAGCCTATAATATAAACCGTGTTTAATATAAACTTTATATAATTACTTACTTTATGTGAACTTTATATATTTACATGTTCTGCAGAATTTAATCTTCAATAAACTTTAACGCCCCATACTGCCAGTATCTTTCTCCCCCTGGCCAGAAAATAGCAAGTTTGAACCTTTCCACCACCGCCCGCAGAATGCGTATAAGGTTCATAATAATTTAAACTGACAAAAACTGGTCAACATGTTGAAACAGGGAGGGAGGGAGGACCCCCCATGCGCGTCCATCGTGACGCAATAACTATAGACAAGTTATATAAACTCCCCGTCGTTAATACTGATAATATTCATTGCTGATTGTTATAGTAAAAGCCAGTTATTATGAGTTGTATATATTTCTTATTACTCCAGTCTTGATACCGTAAAAAAAATGGTAGTTGTCTACGCTGAGGTCACGAGGCCTGGCAGATGGCTGTGACTCACGGCACCTGCCACCACCCGGGCCCGGGCCACCACCCGGGCCCCAGGCCACCACCCGGGCCCCAGGCCACCACCCTCTCCCTCTATGGTCGCCGGCCGGTGCTCGCCCAGTTGGGCATGCGGGGGGGGGGTTGAGCTTCGGCTCTTTGGTCCCGCCTCTCAACTGTCTGCCAACTGGTGTACAGGTTCCTGAGTCTGTTGGGCTATATCGTATCTGCATTTGAAACTGGGTATGGAGTCAGTCTCTACCACATTACTGCCTAATGCGTTTCATTTGTTAACTACTTTGACACTGACAAAATTATTTCCAATGTCTGTGTGGCTCATTTGGGTACTAAGTTTCCACCTGTGTCCCTTTGTTCGCGTACCACTCATACTAAGTAGTTTGTCTTTGTCCACCCTGTCAATTCCTCTGAGAATTTTGTAGGTGATGATCATGACTCCCCTAATTCTTCTGTCTTCTAGGGACGTGAGGGTTAATTCCCAGAGCCTTTCCTCTAAACTCATATTTCTCAGCTCTGGGACAAGTCTGGTGGCATACCTCTGAATCTCTATCTTTGCTTTGTGTTTATCTAGGTTTGGATTCCAGCATTGGTCTTACATGTGTTTACAAGGTTCTGAATAATTCCTTACACAAGTTTCGAAATGTAGTTTTTATGCTGGCCAAACTAGCGTACGCCGCTGATGATATCCTTTTGATGTGTGCTTCTGGGGACAGGTTTGGTGTGATATCAACTCTCAACTCTTTCTCTACTTGATGCTTAAAGGATTTCACCTCCCAGATGGTACCTTATGTTCGGTCTCATGCTCCCTTTACCTAATTTCATTACACTTACTTGAATTAAACTTTAGTAGCCATTTTCTAGACCATTCCTCCAGTTTGCCCAGGTCACTTTGTAGTTTCTGTCTTCCTCTGTTTTGATCCTTCTCATAATTTTAGCATCATCAGCAAACATGAAGAGCAATGAGTCTATAGCCACTGGAAGATCGTTTACATTTAATAGAAACAGGATGATCCAAGTACAGAGCCCTGTGGGACTCTGCTGGTGACATCTCGCCACTCTGATGTCTCCCTCCCCTCCCCCCCCCCCTCACAGTAACTCTCTCTTTTCTATTGCGTAGATCCGTTATTATTGTTTTAGATTCAGCTACTGGAACAAAATTTCCATGTAGCACGGGCTATAGTGAGCCCGTAATGCGTAGATATTCATTTATCCAGCGGAGCACCTTACCTGTTGTTCCTGCCTGTTTCTCCAACTTTTGTAACAGCCTCTTATGGAGTACTGTGTCAAAGGCTTTCTGACAGTCTAAGAAAATGCAGTCTGCTCACCCTTCTATGTCTTGCCTAATTTTTGTCACCTGGTCATAGAATTCTATTAAACCTGTGAGGCACGATTTACCATCCCTGAACCTATGCTGGTGGTGTGTTACAAAGCTCCTCTCTAGATGTTCTACAAGCTTTTTCCTCACGATCTTCTCCATCACCTTGCACTGACAGTATACAAATTAGGGAACCGGCCTGTAGTTCAGTGCCTCTTGCCTGTAGTTCAGTGCCTCTTGTCTGTCACCTTTTTTGTATATAGGGACTACATTAGCTGTCTTCTAACTTTCCGGTAGGTCTCCTGTTTCCAGTGACCTATTATACACAATAGAGTGGCACACATAGTGCTTCTGCACCCTCTTTTAGTGTACATGGTGAGATTCTGTGAAGCTCGAAAGCCTTTATCACATTCAGCTCCAACAGATGGAGCTGAGCTCCTTTGACCTCATCTTTGGTAAGTTCAAATTCCTGCAAGGTTGTTTGGTTAACCGCCTACTCGACACAATAATTTTGTTGGGGACAGGCAGCCTGTGTATATTTATATGTCAAGCTCATATCAAGATCCCCGAAGGTCGAACTATACTGATCCATCCCAGGAGGCAACCCCCTCCGCCCCCCACAACAGTTGACCAACTCCCGGGTACCTATTTACTGCTAGGTGAACACAAGCATTAGGTGATAGGAAACGTGCCCACCCATATCTGTGGAGAGGAGGGGACTACCCAACCACTATATACAACATAAGCCAAATTATCTTGCCTTACGTTCACTAGAGATCCACCAACACGCCACCAGTTAGCTCGGACAGTTCGATGCGAATATTCTCGCTCCAGCTGGTCGTTTAATTTACGTATAGATAGGTAAGCCTACCAGCTGGGTGAGAGGTAAGGTGACGACATGAGGTGTGAGGAGACAACTGGGAGAGTCGGATGAGAGATAAGACGAGTTCCTTCCCCACGGAGATTTGATTTTTGTTCGTATATTATGTCCCTTATATCCATCCTGTGGGGGGGGGGGGTAGTGAACCCTGTACCCATCTTGTAGGTGGTAGTGAACCCTATACTCATCTTGTAGGTGGTAGTGAACCCTGTACCCATCTTGTAGGTGGTAGTGAACCCTGTACTCATCTTGTAGGTGGTAGTGAACCCTATACCTATCCTGTAGGTGGTAGTGAACCCTATACCTATCCTGTAGGTGGTAGTGAACCCTATACCTATCCTGTAGGAGGTAGTGAACCCTATACCTATCCTGTAGGTGGTAGTGAACCCTATACCTATCCTGTAGGTGGTAGTGAACCCTATACCTATCCTGTAGGAGGTAGTGAACCCTGTACCCATCCTGTGGGTGGTAATGAGCCACCTCGCACCCAGCTGTCACAGGTATTTATACAAGTAAACACAAGTACACTACACCAATCAGTAGGCGTGCCACGGGGACTCCCGGAGCAGAGGACCCGCAGGTGGGGGGGGGGGTCCTGGAGGTGTTGGACCTGGCCCACCTGGACGTGTTCACCAGGTGGAAAGGGTCATGGTACCTGTTATGGAAATATTGAAATATGTTTTAGGCAATCGCACGCTTGCGTGCATACACGCACGCACACAAAGGTTCCAGGAGGTCTTTACAATAGAACAGGGAGTTTAACCCAACCAAATGTAATATAATGAAGATAGGTGTAGGGAGCAGGAGGCCAAATACAAGGTATCATCTGGAAGAGGAAATTCTTCAGGAGTCAGAGAAGGAAAAAGACTTGGGGGTTGATATCACGCCAGACCTGTCTCCTGCAGCACATATCAAGAGGATAACATCAGCGGCATATGCCAGGCTGGCCAACATACGAACGGCATTCAGAAACTTGTGTAAAGAATCATTCAGAACTTTGTATACCACATATGTCAGGCCAATCCTGGAGTATGCAGCCCCAGCATGGAGCCCATATCTAGTCAAGGATAAGACCAAACTGGAAAAGGTTCAAAGGTTTGCCATCAGACTAGTACCCGAGCTGAGAGGTATGAGCTACGAGGAGAGACTACGGGAATTAAACCTCACTTCGCTGGAAGACAGAAGAGTTAGGGGGGGGACATGATCACCACATTCAAGATTCTCAAGGGAATTGATAGGGTAGATAAAGACAGGCTATTTAACACAAGGGGCACACGCACTAGGGGACACAGATGGAAACAGAATAGGTCTCGTGGCTGTGTTGACGTGGCTGAGCCCGGGTTCGATTCCTGGCGGAGGCGGAAACAAATAGACAGTTTCTTTCACCCTGATGCACCTGTCCACCAAGCAGTAAATAGGTACCTGGGAATTAGACAGGCTGCTACGGGCTGTATCCTGCGGGATGTGTGTGCACGAGAGAAATATTTGTAGTAGATATGATACAGGAAATTAGATCGGGTACATCAGACAACCGAACCGAGGCGGGGTCCAAGAGCTAACAGCTCGATCCTGCAGGCACAAATAATAAAATACACATACTCTTCCTGTCTCTGTACTCTCTTTCCTTCTCTCAAGAAATGTTAATATTACGAGGCTTTTTCTTTATTAATACATTAGGTAGATCTGCATTTGTGCAGCTGCCCTGGACTATATGAAGGGGAGTACAGTGTGTCAGAAAGCTAGCTACGTGAGGCTACAAAATCCCCATCACACAGGATGGTTAGTCATACAGAGGCATGTGATCAGTAGTCTGCACTGGCAGACTCTGGATGCATTATGAGGATATCGTCATCAACACAAGAGTGAATAAGATAACAGTGATACTAAAAGTCCCCATCTCACAGGATGGTTAGTCATACAGGGCCATATATTCAATAGCCGGCACTGGCAAATTTTGGGTGCATTTTGAGGATATCTTCAAGAACACGAGAGTGAATAAAGTAATTGCAAAGCTCTAGCTAGGAACCTCATGCCAACTGAAAAAAAAATGATGCTAACTCTATGGAAAACACATCCCCGATTTCAGACTTCGTGAAACCCCGCCCGTTCTCACCAGCGTTCCCAACATAGAACAAAATTTTGTAATATAGTGTCCTAGCCTAACCTAACCAACCAAAGGACCCCACGAACAGAAAACGGGACCTTTTCACGAGCCGCTACCGTTTTCTTGTACATCAGAGGCCAGATTCACGAAAGCACTTACGCAAGTACTTACGAACGTGTACATCTTTCCTCAAAATCTTTGACAGCTTTGGTTACATTTATTAAACAGTTTACAAGCATGAAAACTTCCCATTCTACTGTTGTTATTGTTATAAACAGCCTCCTGGTGCTTCGGAGCTCATTAATTGTTTAATAAATGTAAACAAAGCCGCCAAAGATTGAGAAAAGATGTACAGGTTCGTAAGTGCTTGCGTAAATGCTTCGTGAATTTGGCCCCAGGAAATTTTGGCCTCAGGAAAAGTAATACGTCAAAATACGATGTGCTATAACGAGAACAGGTTGTCGACGTGCTCATCGTGAAATATTGGGTGAGGCTAGCCTCAAGCGTCTGGTCTCCTATTTTGGACAGACAGACATTCTGTTTAATATAGATGTATACATCATTAACAGTTGTTTTTATAGTATAATATATTCAAGAACTAGACCACAACAAACGCTCAGATATACAATTTATATATGTAGTGAGTTACATCCTTTGTACATAAGAGATTGTATAGCATCACATCAACCCTTCAAATGTGTTAAGGTAGTCTCGTAAATGTTGTTGTTCCTAAATACAAACATTAATTTTCCAAATGCTTATTTCATTCTTACTTGTTCAGATCTATAATTTATACAGTAATAATTATAAGGAATACACAAAACAGGATTAAACCCACGATTATGTCACGCTTGGCGTTGGGAATAACAGACTTTGATAAGAGTTTCTTATAATCAAAAGTCCCAAAACAAATGAACATAGTGTTCGTTTCCTTCTGTATATGTTTCGTTATCTTATATTTATTTTAAATTATAATATTTTGAATTGTGTAAAATAAATGACAAATAGTGAGTTGAAACGTGAATTAAATTATTTAGAAATCTATGCCAATAAATTGAATTGAAACGTATTAATATAGACTGTCCCAGCTAGGTGTACCCAACACAGATTGTATCCCATATGATATCCCAGGAGTGGTCATTTTTGTTTTATTAAGCGTATATCCCAGACGATCCCAAGCGTGGTCATGCACTAGCGTATATCCCATGAATATAATGAGCTATGACATCAGCACCGCTCCTGTGCCAGGTAATTCCACTACGGGCTCACCATAGCCCGTGCTACTTGCCCCGCTCCTGTGCCAGGTAAGCTACGGGCTCACCATAGCTCGTGCTACTTGGAACTTGTTCCGAGTAGCTGAATTTATAACAACAACAAGCTTGCCAGAATTAGGCTGGGATGTCGATATCTATGGCAGGTGGCTGCAGGTAATAAATCCCCCAATGTAAACTATGTAAACTTCAATTGTAAACTATGTGAACAAGAGCTGGGACATGCTCTCCAACACTGTATCTGTGATTGTCATGTTATCAGTGACTTCATACCAAATGGTATGAGGTACTTTGAGCTCTGTAACTACTTCATACACTCAGGAATATTGGAAGATATTCTTGTGCTGTACCCAGATTTTGCCAGTGGAGGCTAATAGATCAGCCTTACATTTGATGTTCTCTCATTCCATATATGACTAATCATCCTGTGAGATGGGAATATTAGACGAACTCATAGCTAGTTTTTTTTATCTATACTGTGCAATCTTTTATATAGAATAGGGTCGCAGCACATTGCTGTGTATACCTAAGCTTGCTAATAAAAAAAAACAAATCAAAGCTCCTATGGATTTGTTCTTTGATATATCACGTTAATGTAATTTCTCTGTTTCATTATTATTATATGATTTTTTTTTATTTTTTTTTTTTTATTTTTTTTTTATTTTCTGCCACAGACGTGGCCACACATTTACAATGCTAACCAGCATATATACATTTTCTTCTGTCCTCCATGGACAGGGTTAGAGATGTGTTAAACATACAGTTCAAGGGTTTATTGAACAATCAACCACAGAAGGTTATTCGGTGCTTTTAAAATGCTAAGCTAACCTACATACGTAAATACATAGATACACAGATTTACGTATGCCCTACATAAAGTGTTCGATGTGTCTTTTTACATAGTGTCATTAATGTGCATTTACAAAGGTGAAATGTAAATTCTGATCAGCTTCCATATATACTTTATACACATATACATGAATGCACAAAGATTACCGCGCTGCGAGGGTGACGTCACCTTAACGTGTTGCGCCATCTTAAGATCCCAGACACCTTACATGGGCTGGCCTGGGGGGGGGGGGCGGGGCCTGGGGGGGGGAGGGGCCTGGGGGGAGGAGGGGCTTGGGGGGGGGAGGAGACCTGCTGTAACACGCCGTTGATATTTCCTGTTATTTGTTTCTTTGTTAGTTGGAGAACTTGCGTGAACACTCAAGTAAATTGTAAACTAATGCATTCTTTTCCACCATAAACTGAAGAGAATATATATATTTTGTTTATTTACACATATATATTGTTTTTCTAATTGTTATGTTAAGAGAGAGAGAGAGAGAGAGAGAGAGAGAGAGAGAGAGAGAGAGAGAGAGAGAGAGAGAGAGAGAGAGAGAGAGAGAGAGAGAGAGGTAGACGGAATGAATTTAATTCTCGTTTAATCATTCGTAGTTTATGTTTATTTCTTATTCTACACTCTACCAATAGTTACAATAAGTGCTGTCATTTCTGGAGGATAGGTTGGATTAAGACTTTCTGCGCTCATTATGGTAATTTAGCACTAGAGTTGCCCGGCTTGGCTGCTTCAGTACCTTATTATAGCTCCCTAGTTCAATTCGTTTGTTATGCATCCTATACCCATCCTGTGGGTGGTAGTGGAAAGGGTTACAGAGGCACATAATGGATTCAGGAACTGAACCCCAAAATTCGTTTAGCTAAGCAAGTTAATTACAGTCTTAATGAGATGTAGTTTAATGTATATATCAGTAATTAGTAGTTTATACAATTGCGGTGAACTAGTTACACAACCACGCATCAGAACAAATGGGAGAACCTTAGATAAGCCGCCGGCTTCCTGTCCTCGTCGAGGCCACTAGAGTGTTAGTGACCCTCAGGTAAATAATTTGATTTGCTTATCATGCACCCAACCATGATTGGACGGCGGTGAAAAGTTTACATGCACTAATGTAAGCAAACATGTAATATTTGGCTAAGATTTCTGATAGCATATCATTTTGAATGAAGTCGCTTGATTCAGTAAGCAAAGTCTACAGCGGTAGACACAACATGCGTGACCAGTTTCCTCCGGATCTTATCAATGACTACTTGTGTAAAGGAGGAAATGTAGATGTTTGTCTCTCAGAATGTTTGGTAATATGTTTATTGTTTGTGATGTGTGTATATGTATGTATTAACACGATGTACTGAACGGGGGTGAGAATAGCTTGAGCTACCTCATCCCTTTGTGTGTATTTTACCTCAATAAACTTATTTCAATTTAAATTTCAATTATCAATGACAACGGGTAAAAGCTAAAACCAAGACCAATTAAATGCTTGAGTTGTCTCCGGCCATACCTTGGACAAGTAAATATGTTTTTACCATGTACTCTGCTAGGCTCCCATTGTCTAATTCAGATTTTTTGCCGGCATCCATATAGATATATATTACAGGACGCCACAAATTTTTTCCACCAATCAGACCAAGGGAGTCAATTTTTGACAATGACACGATAACTAATGTCTCGACCTCCTTATGTTACACGTCTTTAATGTCTGAGATGAAAACGAGACTAATTAGGCTTGTAATTACCAGACTCTTAGCGTTTCCATTTGTTAATCACCTTAAATACACAACAACAGGCTGCTTTAGATTAGATTTTTTTTAATTGGTTTTATTCAGGTCAAGGTACATACATTGAAGATGAGTTACAAACATAATGTTGGATTTAAAGATAGAGCTAGTACATACAATACCTAAAGCCACTAGTACGCGTAGTGTTTCGGGCACTAGGCTATGGACGCATCACAGAGTATAAGGTCAAGTGCTAGCTGTTAGCAAACTTTGGGTAGAGTATGAGGGTATATTCTAATATCCGTGAGCAAAAGTAACAATTACAATTAAAGCTTGATGATTAAGTGGTGCATTCTTGCACAGCCGCTACCACGCATAACCTTTCCTGCAGTGATATCCAAACCTAATTCTGGCCCCTTGTCACACTGGTGGATGCTTGAAATATATCTTAACCTAACCAAAACTAACATAACTAGGTAAATAATTTATGTTCTTAATCTAATATCATAATAATAATTCAAATGGACCAAGTGGAACTTTTTTTTAAATAAAGAAAATCACTCGGCCTATTAGGCAAATCGGGCCTAGCATAGTAGGCCAAGAAATGCGTTCTGGTTACTACGTACGGCTACTGGATATACATATATATATATATATATATATATGAGAGAATGTGTGCTCATCTATTTGTGTTTGCAGGATCTAGCTCTAGCTCTTGGACCCCGCTTTTCTAGCCGTTGGTTGTCTAATGCACTGACTCCTGGATTCGGGAGCCGTGTGTGTGTGTGTGTGTGTGTAATTACCTAAGTGTAGTTACAGGATGAGAGCTACGCTCGTGGTGTCCCGTCTTCCCAGCACTCTTTGTCATATAACGCTTTGAAACTACTAGAAAAAAAGCCGGTCACTAAACTAGGTTTCATTAAGCACTTAAGTATTCACCTAGTTGTATTCACCTAGTGGTGCTTGCGGGGGTTGAGCTCTGCTCTTTTGGCCCGCCTCTCAACTGTCAATCAACTGTTACTAACTACTATTTTTCCCTCCACACACACATACACCCCCATGAAGCAGCTCCATAGCAGCTGTCTAACTCCCAGGTACCTATTTACTACTAGGTAGCAGGGGCATCAGGGTGAAAGAAACTTGTGTGTGTGTGTGTACTCACCTAGTTGTGTTTGCGGGGGTTGAGCTTTGGCTCTTTGGTCCCGCCTCTCAACCGTCAATCAACAGGCGTACAGATTCTTGAGCCTATTGGGCTCTATCATATCTACACTTGAAACTGTGCATGGAGTCAGCCTCCACCACATCACTTCCTAATGCATTCCATTTGTCAACCACTCTGACACTAAAAAAGTTCTCTCTAATATCTCTGTGGCTCATTTGGGCACTCAGTTTCCACCTGTGTCCCCTTGTGCGTGTGCCCCTTGTGTTAAATAGCCTGTCTTTATCTACCCTATCAATTCCCTTGAGAATCTTGAATGTGGTGATCATGTCCCCCCTAACTCTTCTGTCTTCCAGCGAAGTGAGGTTTAATTCCCGTAGTCTCTCCTCGTAGCTCATACCTCTTAGCTCGGGTACTAGTCTGGTGGCAAACCTTTGAACCTTTTCCAGTTTAGTCTTATGCTTGACTAGATATGGACTCCATGCTGGGGCTGCATACTCCAGGATTGGCCTGACATATGTGGTATACAAAGTTCTGAATGATTCTTTACACAAGTTTCTGAATGCCGTTCGTATGTTGGCCAGCCTGGCATATGCCGCTGATGTTATCCTCTTGATATGTGCTGCAGGAGACAGGTCTGGCGTGATATCAACCCCCAAGTCTTTTTCTTTCTCTGACTCCTGAAGAATTTCCTCTCCCAGATGATACCTTGTATCTGGCCTCCTGCTCCCTACACCTATCTTCATTACATTACATTTGGTTGTGTGTGTGTGTGTACTCACCCACCTCGTTGTACTCACCTAGTTGTGTTTGCTTGGGTTGAGCTTTAGCTCTTTGGTCCCGCCTCTCAGTCGTCAATCTACTGAGCTTCTCAAGCTCTATCATATCCACATTTGAAACTGTGCATGGAGTCAGCCTCCACCACATCACTACCTAGCGCATTTCGTGTGTGAGTGTGTGTGTGGTGTGTTGTGTGTGTATTTTTACCTAGTATTCACCTAGTTGTACTTGCGGGGATTGAGCTCTGGCTCCTTGGTCCCGCCTCTCAACTGTCAATCAACTGGTTTACAGATTCCTAAGCCTATTGGGTTCTATCATATCTGCATTTGAAACTGTGTATGGAGTCAGCCTCCACCACATCACTGCCTAATGCATTCCACTTGTTAACTACTCTGACACTGAAAAAGTTTTTTCTAACGTCCCTGTGGCTCATGTGGGTACTCAAGTCTCCGCCTGACATGTGGCCCCTTGTTCGCGTATCACCCGTGTTTATCCTTATCTACCCTGTCAATTCCTCTGAGAATTTTGTAGGTAGTGATCATGTCTCCCCTTACTCTTCTTTCTTCCAGTGTCGTGAGGTGCATCTCATGCAGCCTTTCCTCGTAACTCATGCCTCTTAGTTCTGGGACTAGCCTAGTGGCATACCTCTCAACTTTTTCCAGTTTCGTCTTGTGCTTGACAAGGTATGTGCCCGTATGTGTGTTCACCTAGTTGTGCTTGCGGAGGTTGAGCTCTGCTCTTTCGGTCCGCCTCTCAACTGTCAATCAACTGTTTCTACTAGTACTATTTTTTTCCCACATCACATCCACACACACACACACCAGGAATCAGCCCGTGACAGCTGACTAACTCCCAGGTACCTATTTACTGCTAGGTAACAGGGGTATAGGGTGAAAGAAACTCTGCCCATCGTTTCTCGCCGGCGCCCGGGATCGAACACGGGACCACAGGATCACGTGTACAGCGTGCTGTCCGCTCGGCCGCCGCATCCCTATTTGTGTGTAATTACCTAAGTGTAGTTACAGGATGAGAGCTACGCTCGTGGTGTCCCGTCTTCCCAGCACTCTTTGTCATATAACGCTTTGAAACTACTGACGGTCTTGGCCTCCACCACCTTCTAACACACACCCTACTTCTAACTTCTAACACCACACACACACACACACACCACGTGTGTGTGTGTGTGTGTGTACTCACCTATTTGTACTCACCTATTTGTGCTTGCAGGATCGAGCATTGACTCTTGGATCCCGCCTTTCCAGCTATCGGTTGTTTACAGCAATGACTCCTGTCCCATTTCCCTATCATACCTAGTTTTAAAAGTATGAATAGTATTTACTTCCACAACCTGTTCCCCAAGTGCATTCCATTTTTCCACTACTCTCACGCTAAAAGAAAACTTCCTAACATCTCTGTGACTCATCTGAGTTTCCAGTTTCCACCCATGTCCCCTCGTTCTGTTATTATTACGTGTGAACATTTCATCTATTTCCACTTTGTCAATTCCCTTGAGTATTTTATATGTTCCTATCATATCTCCTCTCTCCCTTCTTTTCTCCTCTGTCGTAAGGTTCAGTTCCTTCAGCCGCTCTTCATATCCCATCCCTCGTAACTCTGGGACAAGCCTCGTCGCAAACCTCTGAACCTTCTCCAGTTTCTTCATGTGTTTCTTCAGGTGGGGGCTCCATGATGGCGCGGCATACTCTAAGACGGGTCTCACGTAGGCAGTGTAAAGCGCCCTAAAAGCCTCCTCATTTAGGTTTCTGAATGAAGTTCTAATTTTCGCCAGTGTAGAGTACGCTGCTGTCGTTATCCTATTTATATGTGCCTCAGGAGTTAGATTAGGTGTCACATCCACTCCCAGGTCTCTTTCTCGAATCGTTACAGGTAGGCTGTTCCCCTTCATTGTGTACTGTCCCTTTGGTCTCCTGTCACCTGATCCCATTTCCATAACTTTACATTTACTGGTGTTAAACTCCAGTAGCCATTTCCCTGACCATCTCTGCAACCTGTTTAAGTCCTCTTGGAGGATCCTACAATCCTCGTCTGTGTGTGTGTGTGTGTGTACTCACCTAGTTGTACTCACCTAGTTGTGTTTGCGGGGGTTGAGCTCTGGCTCTTTGGTCCCGCCTCTCAACCGTCAATCAACAGGTGTACAGATTCCTGAGCCTATCGGGCTCTGTCATATCTACACTTGTGTGTGTGTGTGTGTGTGTGTGTGTGTGTGTGTGTGTGTGTGTGTGTGTGTGTGTGTGTGTGTGTGTGTGTGTGTGTGTGTGTGTGTGTGTGTGTGTGTGTGTGTGTGTGTGAAATGTTTGAAATTCCTGGGTTTGTTACATGAAACTTTCTAGCAGGCCTTGTCCGTACCATGATGGATAATATCTGCGTGAAACGATATCCATACAAACAAGATTTTGAAACTCTTGCTCTGACGTGCATCAATTATATACATGATCTATAATTGAAATGGCGGGAAATTGCTGCAAATTTCCACATGCAATATAATAAAAGGTGCGTAAGGTCACATGTTCCATCCAACCTTAACTGTAACTACTGCTTTTGGAGGAGGGAAAGATGCGAATTAAAATCTTGTGAGTAAGATGCGAATTAAAATCTTGTGAGAGTGATGCGGAATGTGGGTGGTGGCCAACGCTGTCTGGAGAACCGTTGGGCTGGGCGGGGGAAGACACCAGTCCAGGAATGTTGAGGGCCTCAGGGCGGCTCTTCGCCTACCTTCCCACCATGCATCGACTCCTCCATATTTACTTCGACTCAGTAGAAAGTACCGACTTGGCATGGTTTGGTTACGTCTAATGGTACCGATGTTTGCCTCTATTTCCCCCTATGACGAACCTTGTCATCTCCTAGATGGTTTAATAAAGGATGGTTAATATTATATCAGCGATAGTAATGTTTATTACAGAGCACAGTCGCAGGTTCCTGAACATATATATATGAGAGTCAAGAACGCAGAGAATTTTTTCGTAGTCTCTTCCAAGTCAGGTTGGTCGTAGAAAGCCTAGGTCGCCTCAAATAAACATCTATGTCAACTTTGTCAACAATTTGCTTTAAACATCTAAAATGTGTGCTGTATTGTCATAGTGGTTTCGTGCCTTATCCTGAAAATTACCATGAAAAGTACGAAGCTAGGGGTTATTTATTGCACGAGCTGCATAATACATTCCATTTCTTATCTATCTATCTGTTGTTTATATATATATATATATATATATATATATATATATATATATATATATATATATATATATATATATATATATATGTATATATATATATATATATAGATATAGATAGATAGATAGATAGATAGATAGATAGATAGATAGATAGATAGATAGATAGATAGATAGATAGATAGATAGATAGATAGATAGATAGATAGACAGACAGAAAGATAAAAAATGGAATGTATTTTGCATAGCCAGCTCGTGCAATAAATAGCCCAAAGCCTCTGAGAAAGGGATAAAGGGTATTCAGAGATATTGTGGGTTCTCCCTGAACACTTGAGTATTTTATTCTCCTACCACACCTACTTTTTCATTATTTTACCTGTTTACCTGAGTTTACCCGAGAGCCACTAACACTAGTGGCCTCGACGAGGACAGGAAGCCGGTGGCTTGTCGAAGGTCCCTCCTTTTGCTTTAATGATCTTTTCCAGCTGTACTTTAAAGGTTAACAGAGTTATGGCATTTACGGGTTCGGCGGGTAGGCAGTTCCATGGACTAATAACCCTGTGGGTGAAACAGCATCTCTTGTTCTCAGTTCTACATTGTCTCCTTGGTCCAAAGACTTTGTGAAAAGTAATTTCAGTGGTAACCGAAGTTCTTCTGCCAGTTTCTTAATGGTTTTGAATTGTATTCCATCCACACGCACAGCACCGCTCCTGTGCCAGGTAAGTCCACTACGGGCTCACCATAGCCCGTGCTATTTGGAACTTGTTCCGAGTAGCTGAATCTACAACAACATCCATCCACACCTTGTTTCTAGTCTTTTAGTTTGTCAATGTTCTTCCTGAGTATGTCGCATATGTTATTTTATACACTATAATTTATTTATTTGATTTATTTAATCACAATGTGTTACAGTTTACAGAAAACACACACACACACATATATAGCGATCACTGTTCGCTACATATAACCTCACTCAGCAATTTCAGGTCTTCGGAAGTAGGGCGCGTGCCCAAGATACAGCAAGCATTTCCTCTCTGGACTGCGACACCAAGGCGCTGGTAGAGGGCGCTGGAACTAGTCCACTCTTGAGTCACTAGTTTGTTTAATGAGTTAGTGCACACTTACTACAGGCGCCGCAAGGGGTTCAGAGATTATATAGACCTATTGGCGCCTATAATAATAGGTAACACCATCCATCGTGGTGTTGTGGTCAGAGTACCAGCACTCTGTTGACGGGAAGACCCACGGCGGCCTGGGTTCGAATCCTGAGGGTATATAAAGTAATTCTATGCTTGGGGACCAATAAAGCTTTGCTCTCATATTATATATATATATATTCAAACACGTTACGACGGTATAAAGTTTATTAATAAATTGAATTGTAAATTATATAAAATTTTAATGTTGATTAATTAAATAACCTCAGTTTTGGATTAATTAACCCTTTTGCATTAACTTTGGTAAGTATAATAAGAGCTATTAACATTGGGGAAAGTTTTACGTTGGGTTAAATAACTTGTGATAAAATTATCGTTGGAAGTTAACATTGCACTGTAACTTGTTGAATTAATAAATACCTTAAAAGTTTAATATTGTGAGATTAACCTTGCATATTAAACTTTGGTAAGTGTAACAAGGGACTAACCTTGAGAGTATTTTAACCTTGGTAGTGGTAGTGTCTACCTGGGTTCAATGCACAGAATTAATTCTATGCATTCTAGGAACCATTCCCGCCATGCTGCATATCATCTTCTTCGAGGTCGAGGGTCCTTAGAAACGCAACCAGAGGTGGTGCCCCCCTATATATATATATATATATATATATATATATATATATATATATATATATATATATATATATATATATATATATATATATATATATATATATATAATATAATATATAATAATAATAATAAAACACACACTATGCATGCCAGGAAAAGCAACCAGGCTTTACCCTCCCTGGACCCAGGCTTTACCCTCCCTGGACCCAGGTTTTACCCTCCCTGGACCCTGGCTTTACCCTCCCTGGACCCAGGCTTTACCCTCCCTGGACCCAGGTTTTACCCTCCCTGGACCCTGGCTTTACCCTCCCTGGACCCTGGCTTTACCTTCCCTGGACCCTGGCTTTACCCTCCCTGGACCCAGGCTTTAGCCTCCCTGGACCCTGGCTTTACCCTCCCTGGACCCAGGCTTTAGCCTCCCTGGACCCTGGCTTTACCCTCCCTGGACCCTGGCTTTACCCTTCCTGGACCCTGGCTTTACCCTCCCTGGACCCTGGCTTTACCTTCCCTGGACCCTGGCTTTACCCTCCCTGGACCCAGGCTTTAGCCTCCCTGGACCCTGGCTTTACCCTCCCTGGACCCTGGCTTTACCCTCCCTGTACCCAGGCTTTACCCTCCCTGGATCCAGGCTTTACCCTCCCTGGACCCTGGCTTTACTCTCCCTGGACCCAGGCTTTACCCTCCCTGGACCCAGGCTTTACCCTCCCTGAACCCAAGCTTTATCTTCCCTGGAACCGTGCAGGCTTTACCCTCCCTGGACCCTGGCTTTACCCTCCCTGGACCCTGGCTTTACCCTCCCTGGACCCAGGCTTTACCCTCCCTGAACCCAAGCTTTATCTTCCCTGGACCCGTGCAGGCTTTACCCCTCCCTGGACCCTGGCTTTACCCTCCCTGGACCCTGGCTTTACCCTCCCTGGACCCTGGCTTTACCCTCCCTGGACCCAGGCTTTACCCTCCCTGGACCCAGGCTTTACCCTCCCTGGACCCTGGCTTTACCCTCCCTGGACCCAGGCTTTACCCTCCCTCGACCCAGGCTTTACCCTCCCTGGACCCTGGCTTTACCCTCCCTGGACCCAGGCTTTACCCTCCCTCGACCCAGGCTTTACCCTCCCTGGACCCTGGCTTTACCCTCCCTGGACCCAGGCTTTAGCCTCCCTGGACCCAGGCTTTACCCTCCCTGGACCCAGGCTTTACCCTCCCTGGACCCAGGCTTTACCCTCCCTGGACCCAGGCTTTACCCTCCCTGGACCCAGGCTTTACCCTCCCTGGACCCAGGCTTTACCCTCCCTGGACCCAGGCTTTACCCTCCCTGGACCCAGGCTTTACCCTCCCTGGACCCAGGCTTTACCCTAAGTCAAGGCCTATAGAATCTCGTTGACCAGACCACACACTAGAAATTGAAGGGACGACGACGTTTCGGTCCGTCCTGGACCATTCTCAAGTCGATTGTGATTCTATAGATTCTATAGAATCCTATAGATTCTCGCTCTGTCGGGATAATTTTGTTTTGTTGTATGTGGAGTATTGGGAAGGTGTGTGATGTGAAGATATATAGATGCTTGGGCGACGTGTATTCCATTGTGACCAAGTGGTCGGGAGAGGACTGCCTGGTTGTGGCGGAGGCCGACTACTATGGTACACACTCCAAGAGTTCGTAATTGATCTTACATAATGCTTTAAGCTTAAGGACTTTAATTCAACCTCTGAAGGAGTTATTATGACCATGACAGTAGCCTACTGATCGACCAGAACATAATTCTGGACTAAAATTAACTTTTAGTGTGCATTAATTGGGAGGTAGCTGGACTCCTTTCCGTGTATACATTATTGTGAATGGGTGACTGAACGACAACCATACAAATATCTCCAAGTGGCTGTGCCGAGCAGTAGTAGGCTCTATATACTATGTTCATAAGGGCGACCTATTTGGCCAGCTGGTCCAATCAGCTGTCGGAGCGGGCGACCAATGAGGGAGCGAGAGAGGTGATGACGTCATGGAGTGGCGCAAGACAACCAACGAGAGGCAGGGAAGACGGTGACGTCACGGAGCCGAGGAGGCCCGAGCCCGCCTCGGCAGCAGTCGGGTGTTGACAATAACAACAGGGCGGCTGTGATCCAACGCTCTCCAGTGTGACCTTCGCTGACGTCGTGTGCGATGGCGCCCGTAACGAACAAAGCCAGCCCGGCTGTGGTCATAAAGAGGAGTAGTGACACAGAGACGGACGAAGGGTTCCACTCGCCGTCGGCGAGCAGAGCGGAGGGCAGGTGTGAGAACGGGCAGGCGGAAGTGAGTAATGGCAGCACCAGCAGTGCCAGCGACAGTGACGGACAGCAGGAGCCAGCCTCCCACGCCGCCTCCTGCGGCCACACGCAGGAGGCTACCGTAGAAAGTTGTAGCCAGAGGGAAGCCAAGAGTCGGGAAAGGTCGCGGGAGAGAGATAGTGTGGAGAAGAAGGCTGCGAGTCTAGCCAAATATGTAGTGTTCTCCCTGGTGGAGAAGACGGAGGCGAAGTCGAACGATAAGGTGGAAGAGACACTCCTCAGGTGTGTCAAGATGATGATGCACAGACACGAGATACTCTTCAAGGGAATGATGAAGAGATTTGACATTACCAGAGAGACCGGATACGTGTCCTTTGTTGCGGTTGCCAATGAACTATTTGAAGGTGGAAAGATGGCTATTACTTGGGCCAGGATAGTGGCTCTCTATGCCTTCGGTGGACAATTGGCTTTGTACTGCAAAGAAAAAAATATAGAGGACTTCAACGACACAATAGCAACGTTCATGGGCACGTACGCCAGTGAAGTGATTGCGCCCTTCGTCAGGAAGGCTGGTGGTTGGGTAAGTTGGGTTCTTTTGGTTTTTATCATAAACTAGCATTATGTGAATCATGCAGGTCCTATTGGTGGTTCTAACCTTGAGTGACAGTGTAGTTGCATTGACAATGATTGCAGCAAGTACACTATATTATCTCTGTTGTCTGTCGGGGAGTATTAGATTTTGTCTAGTGAACCATCAGTGAGCCGGGACTTACACTGATCATAATTAATGGCTTTATGTAATGTATGATTTCTGTACCTACTATTTAATCACGTTCCTATGTACTATTTTATAAAGTTGTTTAAATATTAATGTATTAATTTTTATTAATGGATTCTATAACGTATGTTTTGTATATACTGTACTGTATATTGTACATTAAAAATAATCAAGTAATTTATTAAATAAAGTAAGCTCGGCTTATTTTCAGACATACAGCATGGAAAACGTATTAAAATAGGTAGGCCAAGCATTAGTGTAAAAGTATTTAGTGTTTTGATATGAGATTTGTCTACTTGAGGTCACTGTTAAAGAGATTGAATAACAATACAGTAAGGTGTTCTCCACTTGACCCATAAATACAAGCCATCAAAGCTTTGTTAGTGATGCTTGATAAAAAAAAAGTTAATGAACTATTCCCCCCCCCCCACCCCCAGGTTTATAAATTGCAAAGGAATTAAATCTGCAACAAGCTAATAGATTTAAACTAGGCTGTCTATGGAAAGCTTATGGTAGTAGAACTGCTTTTCAATTTTGGTTTTAAATGTATACTGTCCATTGATTAAATAATTTGGTAAGTTCCATTTGTTTGTTATTGGAGTAAAGAAAGTATTTTGCTTTTGATTGAAAATGCTTTCCTTTCCTTTTAAAGCTGCAGTTTATAGTGATCTTAGGCAGTGTAGTTCTTCGTTCAAAACTTTCATGCCCAATAATGATTTTAAAGATTGAAGGGACTGTACTTTGATTATCCTTGATTTCTCTGATTATGAAGTCAGTATTTGCATTACCTGTCATCCTGACATGTTGCATTACCTGACATGACATTACCTTTAATGTTGGTTTAGACATGATTTAATTACTAACAAGACTTCACTTCTAACTTTATTTTTGTCATCTTAATTTTTAAATATGATCTATACAATAGTTGAATGTCAGTCACCTGTATCTCTAGTTGTCACATTTCATGATCAACAATGTTAAAATGCTAGATCATACTCAAGATGAGCATTTCATTACAGGCTGTTGAGTAATAAGCCTTATCAAGCACATTATAATGTCAATGGCCAGCTTACACACAAGTGAATCCTATCATCAACAAAACCTAGACAGATGTACCAGTTTTCACCACCCCACACTGCCCCAGCTGATCAATGATAGTGCAGTCCTCTTGACAATCCTTGCTTCTCAAACTACACGAAATATATAGTCACTTCTGCCAATTTGTATTCGTTTTCCATCTGCCTCTGAAGTTGAAGGGTTTCTGTGAAATGCATGCTTTAGCAATATCCATCAGGCAGTCTTTGACAAGTTAATTTTCAACTTCCCTCTCAAGTGAAGAACGATATAAATATAATGAAGATTTGTGCCAAAATCATTGATCTAACCCTTCGTCATATTCAGTAACACATGCTGCACAGTACTGTATACAATATAAAATATACCTCTTCTTTGTTTGAATATGTTACAATGTACAAAACATAACCTTAATTGTTTTAAATTAGAAATAATGTGTGAGAAGAGTGAGAGAGTTTGAAGGCATATTTGGTGACTTTGTGATACCACTAGGGTTACATTTTATTGTTACCATGCCTGGACAAACCTGGTCCAGGAATCTATTTTGAAGATCAGAGAATGCAGTAAAACACATGATTTGGAAACGGTTTCTAGGCATGTCAAATTACAGTAATGCCATTTTGCAGAATTGTATTGTATAAGCTTGGTTTTTTTGGGGGTCGATTTTTATCACTTAGCATGATGACAGTGAAGAACACCCTACTGTATTGTTATTCAATCTCTTTAACATTGACCTCAAGTAGACAACTCTCGCATCAAAACACTAAATACTTTTACACTAATGCTTGGCCTACCTATTTTAATGTTTTTCATGCTGTATGTCTGAAGATAAGCAGTGTTTACTTTATTTAATAAATTGATTATTTTCAATGTACAATATACAGTATATACATACAGTATAGAATCCATTAATACAAATTAATACATTAATACTTAAACAACTTCATAAAATAGTACATAGGAACATGTTAGTGATTAAATAGTAGGTACTAAAATTATACATTAAATAATCTAGTTAATTAAAGTTGCCAATATTAGGGGCCCAGTGCTTCTAAAGGTAAAACAGAATCTTGGCTACCAGATATTCCCCAGATCCTCTCATCCCCACTGATAGTATATGAAAAATTATAAGTTTTCATGACTGGTCTATCACCTGTGCTCCTCTCTACCTGAAAATTCCTGCATTCATTAGTAAGTCCCAGTTGTGCATGCTTGGTGCACAAGTAGGTTTTGCTTTGCACCATTGCAGGAAAGATAGAGGACTTACTGAGGTAACCAATTTGAAAATATAATGCAGTGAAATGAAATCCCCCTTTTCCTAAGGTCCTAAGGGTATCCCAATAGCTCTCCATTTCCCAACCTTTGTCACTGCTTACCCTAGCACAGGCTTCACTATCCTAAGAGTAAAGTAAGGATTGCTTACACCACTAACCTGTTTTCCACAGTAATGCTGCCATTTGGTGGAGATTGGTGCTTGATTTTGGTCTTTTAAACATCTATACAACTTTTCTTGGTTAATCTAAATTGTACAGGGAGTGTAAAAGTAATGTTTCTTGAGTTCATAAAGAAAAATGAGAACTATTGCAGAAAAATTGTAGAACTGAGCATAGTATGGATGCATTCAAAGTTCTTTTGCTGTGGAAGAGTAGAGACTTTCCATTACTGGTCTTCACTACAGTTTTGCATCGGCAGAGATTTCTGGCATGAGGCCCTACGGGTAGTTACCTTCATTGGCTGCAATTGTAAAAATGTATACAGCAGTTAGAACTAATATTGTTTATAGATTAGTTAGTACTGTACTGTACACTGCAAACTTGGTACGACAAAGTTTATTGGAGCGAATTCATTCTTGAAGTAAACTCATTCTTCTCTATTCCAATAACATTTGAAGCAAATGGCTATTCATTCCATACAGATCATGTTCATATCATGTGGTCCCCTGTGGGCCCTAGCTGCAGATGCTCAGTCAGCCTAAATTTTATTACATTGGATCCTCTAAAATTCTGTTTGAGTAGTTCAGTACAAAATAATCAGGTACCCTGTACTACCAAAATCCTGATGGGTAGGTTTAAGATCTTCACAAATAATCCAGTTTTCCAAATAATTGGCCCTTTTTTTTATACTACAATACAGGTACAGTATTGTAAAATTGTCCATATTCAATGAACCATAGAATTTTGGTTTAGCCATGCTTAATGGGTTACCTTACTGTGCAGTTACCTTGTAATGATTTCAGGGCTTAGTGTCCCTGCGGGTCTGGTCCTCGACCAGGCCTCTTGGTTGCTGGACTGGTTAATCAGGCTGTTGGACGTGACTGCTTGCAGCCTGACGTATGAATCATAGCCTGGTTGATCAGGTATCCTTTGGAGATGTTTATCAAGTTCTCTTGAACATTGTGAGGTGTCGGCTAGTTATGCCCCTTATGTGTAGTGGAAGCGTATTGAACAGTCTCGGGCCTCTGATGTTGATAGTTCTCCCTCAGGGTACCTATCGCACTTTTGGTTTTCAACAGGAGTATTTGGCACATCCTGCCATGTCATCTTGACTCGTGGTGTTATTTCTGCATGCAGGTTCAGGACCAGCCTCTCTAATATATTATAGGTGTATTTTATGTACCTCCTGCCTATGCCCAGGAGAATACAGGTTTAGGCATTTTAGTTGGTCTCAACTAAAATGCCTCTCTCTCTCTAAATCTTATTTTTAAAAAGTAGCACCATGTACCATAATGTGGTAAATGATCCTGTCCTCTAATTTTCCAAACCCAAAACTTCATTTTTCTTAAGATTTTCGTTAAAGGGATTTCATTCAAATTAATAATCAGAGATGGTCTGATAATCACTTTCAAAAAACTTTATTTGCACCCCCACTGAATGCAATGCTTCACTTACAAAATGCATGTCAGTTATGTGATTTCTTATAAAACTGGCCCACTGACATTTTGGCATCCCAAACTATTTCCTAGATTAAACATTTTTAAATTTCGACCTAGCCCTATAAAACTAGGGTACTCTAGTACTTTTGTCTTCTGTACTAGTTAAGGAAATGTGAATCAATATTCATTTCTGTCTAAGCTAAACTTCTCCCTCAAAGGTAAAATTTGCCATACAATGTTTATTTCAAACTAGGTCCATTATCTTTCCAACAACAAAAGCTGTTCATTTTCATAAATTTCTAATGAAATATATTAATTTGAACGAGTTAATGATTAGGCATGTTTACCATAACCATTATTAAATTAGCATTTCTGGTGCCATCTCTGACCTTCACTAAATAATCTCCCCCCTTGTAAGGTGGGGCATGATTGTGGTAAAGTACCTGCACCCACTAAGCCTCGTGGGTCACAGATGTCTAGTGATCCAGTACATAATCTCTGGGGAGTCACCACAGTAAATCACAATGGCAAAAAATTAGGGAAAAAAACTATCTGCTGGAAATTACTTAAAGGAGATAGCTAGTGGGTTGTTTTGGTCTCGTGCCTTGTGCAGTCTGTTAAATAGATTCAGAATTTGGAAGGTTCACAATATTATAATGCAATTAATATTTATCAAACTGCTATATTCAAATATTCTCTAAACTGGAATGTTGAAATGGGTGACTTTTGTGTTGGCATATATTTCAAACACAGGTTTGGCAGCCTGAATTTCTTGGTTACTCTTGTGTGATTGAACCACATTAGATTCAGAATTAATTAATTATTAATTAATGAGTTTAATCTGTTCTGGCACAGAGCTCGTTATGTGGAAAACTCATCTTGAGAAACAAATTTCCCATTTAAAATAAAGGAAATAAATTTAATCCGTTCCACTCCCAAAAACATCCATACTTGTATGTCATTTTATAATGTAAATATAATACTGCACATGGAATTATAAGTGTTTTGTCGTACTGTTTTCACGTTTACCTTATGAAGAGTCGTTGCTGGCTTGAGGGAGACGATGGGGAGGTGGGAAGGAGGAGAGGGGTTATGGTGTGGAAGGAAAATCCACCTCTGAGTCAGGCGGGTTCTCTCTTCTTGGGAATTTCACCCCACTGGGACTGGGTTGTGGTTCACTATCACTGGCTCTTCTTTTCTCTACTTTTGCAAAGAATATATCTATTGACAATTGCTTTTGTCTTTGTTTTAGGATGTTCCTAAAATGAGAGAGCAAATTGTCATTAAACATGTTCACACACCGGGTTGTCACTGCTTTATCAGGGCAGCTTTTCCAAGAATGCGGTCACTTTTTCATACACTTCCCTGATCACACTGGAAGAGGCAGCATCTTCCCTTACCTCCTCATCCCCTTACTAATGGTGTAAATTGTTGATGAGGACCTGCTATACTACCTTGTGAGATCAGTCACACAGACACAACGCTCATGCTTTGCTATAATTTCCTTTTTCAAATCCACAGTAATTGTCTTTCTTCCTCTTGACAACACTATCTTTAGCAAGCAGCTTCTTTGGCAACATTGTGCGTTACAAATTGCAGTCACAAAACCACAAAAAAAAAAAGCAAATAAATGCAGAGGGATGCTTGTCGTGCGCGATACAAAAACAACATTGGCGTCGGAGGCGTCCGAGAATTTGAGACCCCGCGAGATGCTAGGAAGCACCATGTGGTTTTGCATGTTAATAGAGGTGAAGCTCATCAATAGACAAATTTGCTGCGAGTGGCTTGCTCGTTACTCGAAATGCTCGTAGATAGAGCCGCTCGTTAATCGAGGTGCCACTGTACTTTGATGTACCGAATATACTGGAAGATAATTTTTTTTAATATTTTACCATTATCGACCAAATGTGTGATATTTACATGTATAAAATCATGTTTTCCTTATAAAAAAACTCCAATTGGCTTGTTAAAAAAAAAAATCTACACCAGTGTGTGTGGTCCTCTCTGCCCTTGAATTTGATGGCTTCTGGAAATTATGCCTAAATATTTCCACACTACCCATAAGTAAATACTGTATTTGTCTTTTTCTGGGTGAAATAGTCATGATAAATATTTAATAATATATTTTATTTGGCACATTGTGCTTTAACAATGACGTATGTTAAACTTTAACAATTTGTTACCTGATGTATACAGTATACATCAGCATTTATTGCAGGGTTTATTTTGTGTGTGAGATTGGCAAATGGATTGGTCACTTTATTAAATATACAGTACAGACCTGTATATTAATTTTTTTATATAATGCTCTCCTCTCTTCACTGATTTATCCCCATCCCATGGAAAGTAGGGTTATGACAGTTTTTGATACCTCATTAGTTCAATTTGAAGAATTGCCGAAATATAATGTTGGAAAAAAATTAATCTTTTAATACATTTAATAAATAATACAAACTTTATTGTAGCTGAAATTTGAATACAGTACTGTATAGCACAATAGTTTAACACTTACCATCGTTAAACAAATTTTCTGTACAGCATTTAAAGTAAATGCAGCATCCAAGTGTTTTATTATTAAAGTTAATGCAAATACAGTACAGTACTGTAAATCATTGATATGTCAGCATTTGTAATTAGTCTTCCTCTTTTGCAGATAAAAATATGTGAAGAGTTTCCAGCCGAAGAAGATATGGAAAGTAAGGCGTGGAGATACCTCACATGGACAGCTATTGGATTAGGATTGGCCGCTACTGCATCATTCTTCACCTCTCATTAGTTACTGCATTTGCATGGTACTGCGTTGTGGAACACTGGCGGCCCAGGTGTGGATAGGGAGGGTTTTATCATGCTTGCGGCTCACCTTTTGCACAACCCATGTGCCAATTGATAACACCTTTCATAGTTTAGCACATGGCACAATCACTTCTGTAAATATTTGTTAGTGTTGTCAATTTGAAATCATAGGTTGCATCGACTGACTATTAACGATTTAAGCTGGTACTGTACTCCTTGAAAACTCTGATAATTACTTGGGTACTGGTCAAACCTATGGCTATAAGAAGGGGGTCACTTTGTGGTTTGAATGACTACTGTATGGTGTATATTGCATTTAATATATTTCAGATCTTTCTTATTACACATTCTATTCTATGATAATAGAAATATGGTACTGTGTATATTTTTTTGATGCTTTTTATGTGTTTGTCGATTTTGTTTATTCTCCATTCCAGTGGAAGATTATTATACATCATAAAATTACAATTTCTTGGTGTATAAATAATTTCTTTACAGAAATACACCCTAAATTTTTTGTACTTTTACATTACACCTAATTTTTTTTTTTATTTTTTTTAATTTGGATGCAGTTGATATGTACACTAACAACCTGCAATGTTTGTGTTGGTATTACACTGTACCTATCGCAGATTGTTGGGCTTCAGGCTGAAGTATACAAATATTCTACTACACAGACTGCAAGTAAACAATGATCAGCTGTGGTTCAACTTTGGCAATCTTTGACAGTTGACTTCAGTACTGTATTAAATTGATGTCAAATGCATCAATGTTACAACCCCGGTAAACTGTTTCTGACCATTACCCAGGCCATAATATAAATAACTGTACATAATATGCTGTGAAAAATTTAGGGTTTTCAAACTACATATTTTTATTCATATCTAAAATAAATATACTTTATTAAAGCATAGTTGTATTATTGATTCATTCTTTTACAAGCAGTGAAATAAAATAATACATGTATTGACAAATGCATAGTCATCAGATTATAAGGGATACGAGTGAAAGTCTTAACACGTCTTCCTGATGATGAAGTGTGAATTGTAACGCTCTTCATTTTTTCGTAAGCATTACTGCATGTGAAAATTAAACATGGATTTTTCTCAACATCAGAATAGGTGTTTAATTGCAATATACAGTAGTCTTCTAAAATGGTGATGCTTTACAATTTGATCTGCTTTATAAGAATTATAGGCATCACTGGTGGTTTAATGGCCAGTTGTACATAACATAAATCATTATGCTGTACTATTTTTAAATATTATAATACAGTAGCAGTATTAGGATATGTTAATTTGATAGTTGGCTTTTAATATCCAAACGGCATCTTAAATCTCCCATTTATTATTCCAAAATATTTGACGTAGACAAATTGTCTAAATTTTTGTAAAGTGTAAGAAAATTCAGAAATGAGAGAAATGGCAAACTGCCAAACCTACTGTATTACAATACATAGTTACATATCACACTCGGAATGAATTAACAAATTCCTAGTGGTACTTATTAGACACCAGTAGTACAGTATTTACATTATCTGTCTGGCTGGCTTACCATTGTGGATTTTCTCAAGACATTATATACAATATATTATAAGCTCTTTGCAAGATTTACTTTTCAAAAATGGGTGTAGATTATACACCTAGAAAAACAATTGGAGAATAATTGTTTGGATATTGGTCAAATTAGCCTAGGCCTATGGGTGGGTAAGTATGGGGGGTTGTATTGTTATGGGCATGAGAATGCTGTATATTTAATACAATATATTATACATCTTTCACATTTACTACAGTTACAAGTTGTTCGGAATTATTATATTTTTATTCTATGATAATATAGGTACCGTGTGTATTTTCAATGCCTTTCTTGATTCGCTTGACTGATTATAATAATTTTTGTCTTCCGAAACCCCATTTTATTTTATTAAATTGTCAGAATGCTAATCTAGATCATTAATTAGATTGCCTTGTTTATATTATAAACACAGTTAAATTGGTAAGTGCATTGCTCTTTGTGTCTTAATTTCATTCCAAATAAAATATAATTTCATATGCAGTTAAAATATTGTTTAAGGAGAATATAGCTTGGTGTGGAACATCTGATTAACCCTTATTATGTTTGTACATATCTTTGGGATGCCTTTATAATTTTCATTATTATGTAAATGACTTATTTTAACCAAAGCTCAAAATCTATAGAAAAATATCTACAGTAACTAAAAATATCAAAGGTTGTTTATCAACTACAGCTGTACAGTACTTTAACCTGTCAAGTAGCAAGATACTAACAAGGTTAGCCTTGTTAGTTCCAGTTGTATTCAGCCGAGTAATGTTTGTAACATTCTCATTTAATATTCCATAATGAAAGTGTATTATACTTGTGAAGTTATAATATAGATAAAGAATGTTGAAGTAGACAAAGATTAGGACTTTAGGAACAGCTTTATTGCACATCAGTGCCAGTATGCCGTCATTGGTAACGATGTTTATAAAAAAAATCAATACCAGTACAGTATATATTACTAAGAACTCTATATGACCCGACCAGGATTCGAACCCATGATGTCCAGGATCACCCCCAAACGTACTCAGTACCGTGGCCACCGCACCAATCCATGGTACTTGCCTAGTTGTGCTTGTGGGGGTTGAGCTTTAGTTGGTCCTGCTTCAACTGTCAATCAACTGGTGTACAGATTCCTGAGCCTACTGGGCTCTTATCATATCTACATGGAGACTGCCTCCACCACATCACTGCCTAATGCATTCCATCTGTTAACTACTCTGACATTGAAAAAGTTCTTTCCAACATTCCTGTGACTCATTTGGGTACGAAGTACCCAAATGATAACTTAAACATGTTTCTGAAGGCAGTTCTTATGTTTGCTAGCCTTGCATTTGCCGCTGATGTTATCCTTTTGTGAGCTTCAGAGGACTGGTCTAGTGTGATATCAATCCCCAGATCTTTCTCTCTTCCTGACTCCTGAAAGATTTCGTTTTTCCAGTGGGTACCTTGTGTTTATCCTCCTGCTCGCTAATGGTGCAGTGGTCATGGTACTGTACTGTGTACATTTGGGGGTGATCCTAGATGTCGTGAGTTCGAATCCTAGTCAGGTCATAGTTCTTGGTGTTCTATGGCTTGCATCTTTATGCAGCCATTCTCACACCAGTATATATGTATTATACAGTATATATATTTTTTGTTTAGCTTAACTTCCAAATTTAGGATATGTATTTTTATTTTTATCCATTTGTTGTATTAAGTTTTGTAAAACATTTTCTTGGGGTACATTGTAATTTTATTAACTCTTATACTATACTGTAGGCTTGTACTGTGTTTTTTTTCTTTCTGGAGAACTAAAAATATTAGCTGAATTTTACTGTAAATTGTCATATAGGTGGGATATTCTTTTTTCTTTATTACTTAAGAGGCAGGCTACATTACTTTTATAATACTGCGATCATTTGGATTATAAATACTTCTCAGTTTATTCTTTATGGCATTTTGATTTCTTGAATATAATGTTGAAGAAAATCATACTTTGGATTTGGTTAACAAGGCTTCTGGTGCCTTGTGTAATAATGTACTTAAACATTTGTTGTGCATTATTTCATCTAGTGTAAATGCTGTGCAGTGCTAGGAACCTGAGGATTATTCAGTACAAATTAAAGGCTTGAGTCGACTTCATCCCAGTCTCGCTTGCAAATTTAAAGAGTAATTGTAAATACTGTATTATATAATTCCCCCCCCCCCTCTTTTTTGTGTGTACCAATGGTTTTGCAATTAATATTAATTTTTTTCAGTATCTGGTAAATATCTTTTTGCTTTGTAGTCATGGTTTGCAGCTTAAGTCATTTATGTACAGCATTTAGTTTGGATACTTTATATTGGCATTGAGAAGTAAAATGTCTTCAAATATATTTATTCTTTGGGTAAAGTAATGTTTTCATTTTTAATTTTAATTTTGTTTTCAAAAATTAATGTTTTGTATTGGGGCTTTTGAAAGATATTTTAGCACTGTAGACATTAAATCACTTTAAAATAGTAGCCCCATCATAGTTGCAAGCATAAGCAAAGAGAAGAGACTTTGTAGCAGATAATTTTGAGGGAGAGTCAGTTTCATGTATTTTTTTTCTAAATTGTTTGGAGTCTTGGAGTCAAATTTGGAGTCTCGATACCTGATAAACATTGGTATAACACATGCACACGATCACCTCCACTTTTTCCCTTTAAAGATTACTTGATAAAATTGCTAGTATATACTCTACAGTAGGGATAGTGATGCCTTCATAAATTGCTCCTCAGTGATAAATTAATATTTAGTTAGAAAACCTTGATCACTTCTGTGGCATAGCAGTAATAAATATATCTAGTCAACTACCTTAGCAATTGCTTGCCATCATATGGCAAATTAAACATTTATATTTTCTTGAATCTCTTTGTGATATAATAATTTGTATAAACTATATACTCAATTTGCAGTAAAATGCATTATATTAATTAATAGTACTGTAGTAAGGGTTTGTCATTCCATGGAAAGGCACAGGCAATTTTGATGTCCCATAACCATTGAATTATGTAAACCACCTACCTTATTACTGTATTTGTTTTTTTCCATTATGATGATGTAATGCTCGAAAATTTTCATCTTTATTTTGAACTGAATGGCATACAATTTTGAGTTATTGCTCATAACCATTGGTTTATATGAAACTGATTAGGTTATTGCTGTTCTTTGCTCTCATGAAGAGTGTAACATTTAGTCATATTTTGGCAGTTTTTATAAATACTGTATACATTAAAAAATAAAATGTGTATATATATTTTTCTTCTCCTTGATATATTTGAATGTTTTATTTAAATGATCATAAGATGTGCAATGGTCAATCAGTACAGTATAAACATATAGGCTGTGTTGGAAAAGGGAAATTTGTGGAAGTGGAGTAAGGGATGGTAGTTATCTTGAGATGATTTCGGGGCTTTTTTTTTTTTTAGTGTCCCCGCGGCCCGGTCCTCGACCAGGCCTCCACCCCCAGGAAGCAGCCTGTGACAGCTGACTAACACCCAGGTACCTATTTTTACTGCTAGGTAACAGGGGCATAGGGTGAAAGAAATTCTGCCCATTGTTTCTCGCCGGCGCCTGGGATCGAACCCGGGACCACAGGATCACAAGTCCAGCGTGATGTCCCTCCCTCCCGACTGGCCGTAAGGAAGGAAAGTGAGTTAATTCATTAAGCATTTATGCAACCACTTGCAAAACCTGTACATCTTTTCTCTCTTATGGTGGCTTTGTTTACATTTGTTAAATAGCTTGAGCTCTGAAGCACTATGAAGTTTTTATAACAATAACCTTGTGTTGTGAAATGTTAAAACTTGTAAAAGCTTAATGTAAACAAAGCTGCCATGAGTAAGGATTGTAAAGGTTTTGTAAGTACTGTAAATGCATAACATCTTCTTAAGTTTGAGAAAAGTTAAGATTTTGAGTAGAATTCAATGATCTGTGAAGTGTTTGTGGTGTCAGGAGTGAGTAAAACAGTATTAGCATTAAGGTTTGCCTATTTTGTACTGTTGCTCTGGTTATACAATGCATTGGTATCTCCAAAAACCCATATTGCCATACAGTGTACAATATTTTTCTAGTAGACTGATTTTACTATAAAATTGCCTTCAGATATTTGGATTTTATTTTTTAAGATCATATTTTTCTTACTTTTGGGGTTTCGGTAGTAAACATTACTCTTAAATGTAAGAGCACAATTAGGTGTGCTCTTATGTAATGTAAGGCTTGATATTAGAGGTCACACTTCTGACCTCAAGTATCTTTTATTTATTTTCTCTTAGAGTAGTATTTTCTGTAACTTGGGTATCTCCTTATTTTTTTGTTAAAACTGTTTATCAGTCAAGTGTGCCTCTTCTTGAATTTCGTCCTTTGGATTTCTGTACCCATCTCCACCTTCCCTATAACGATCCCTTCTCTCTCTCTTTCTGAGCTTCATACTGCCCTGGCCCTCTTTGGTTTTACAGCAGCGGGCTCCGATGGCATTCATTATGAGATGCTTCGCCATCTCCCTCCATGCACGTCTCAGTATTTACAGAGTCTGTTTAATAGGGTCTGGGAGTCGTTGTTAGTCTCTGAGGACTGGCTCAATGCCGTTTGTCCTCCCTGTCCAGAAACCAGGGTCTCTCGGGACATCCCCTAAGGATTTTCGCCTTATTGCCCTCACGAGTTGTCTGCAAGCTCTTTGAACGTATGGTTAACGGTCGTTTGATGTGGTTCTTAAAACGCTATCTCCACCTCTCCCCTTCTCAATATGGTTTTCACAAGTGCCGCAGCACAACAGATGTCCTGGTGAACTTTGAGGTTTACATTCGTACTGCTTTTGCTGCGAAGACCTCCGTTGTTTCCGTCTTTTTGACCTGGAAAAGGCTCAAGACACCATCTGGCAGTATCCTATTTTGTCCCAACTTCATTCTTTTGGCCTTCGTGGGAATCTCCGTCTCTTCCTCCAAAGTTTCCTCTCTCTCGTCGCTCCTTTCGGGTGAAGCTTGGTGCCACTCTCTCTCTGCCCCTTTTTGGCAATATGAGGGTGTTCCCAAAGGTAGTGTCCTGAGCACTACTTTTTTTTTTCTAGTTGCCTTAAACGGTCTTCTTTCCTCCCTTCCTTCTGGCGTCTTCTCCGCTCTCACCCTTTGTTGTCAGGGTGATGATTCTCCTCTCTAATGGCGGCTTCAACTTGCGATTGATGCCGTGTTGTCTTGGGCCACCGATCATGGCCTCAAGTTCTCTATGTCTAAGACTTGTGCTATGACTTTTACTCGGAAGCATGTCATTCTTCGTCCTTCTTTGTCACTTTATGGCCATCCCCATATGTACAGGGATTCCGCTAAGCTTTTGGGGTTAATTTTTGACACTCGTTTGTCTTGGTCAGCCCATATCGCTTACCTCTAAGCTGAATGCTCTAAGGCCCTTGCCTTCCTTAAGGTTTTGTCCCATACTTCTTGGGGGCGGATAGACGCACGCTCCTCTCTTTACATTCCTCTCTCGTCCTGTCTAAACTCGATTATGGTTGCCCTGCTTACTCATTTGCTTCTCCTTCTGCTCTTCACCGTCTTGATGCTTTGCACCATGCTGGATTGCGCCTCGGCTCTGGTGCCTTTCGTTCGACTCCTGCCCTCAGCTTGTGTGTTGACACTGCCTTCATGTCTCTCCAGGACCACTGTGATTGCTACTGTCTTTGCTATCTGGCAAAGATAGTGGTCCTTGCAACATCCTTCCTTTCACCTCTGTTGTGCTTTGACTCTTACCCCTCCTGTAGCTCCTGTTCCTCTTCACCGCATCCCTCTTTCTGTCTCGCTTACAGGGCTCTTAACATTCGTATTTCTAACGTGTCTCCTCGTATTGTTCCTTCCTTTCCCCCGTGGAGAGTCCCTCTTCCAAAATTTTGTACTTCCCTGACCCGGATCACTAAAGCTTTTACCCCTACTACAGTTCTGAAATGCCTTTTCCTTGAGCACTTTTCTCAAGTGCTCCTGCTCCGTTTCCATCTTCACCAATTGGTCTAAATCTGTGGACGGTGTAGGCTACTCTGTTGTTTTTCCTAATTGCACTTATATGTGTCACCTCCCTTCAGATACTAACATCTTCACTGCGGAGCTTTATGCTATTCTCTATGCTCTCTGTCTCCTGCTTTCTCGTTGTCAACCCTCCTTTGTGATTGTAGTTGACTCTCGCAGTGCCCTCATGGCTCTCGGGTCCTTTAATCCTGTCCATCCAGTAGTCGTCGAGATTCAACATTGGCTGTTTTTTATCTCTAGTACCCTGTACTGTAAATTTAAGTCCATAGAGTTTTGCTGGGTTCCCAGCCATATTGGTGTTTCTTTAAATGAGCGTGCGGATGCTGCAGCTCGGGAAGCTATAGCTTCCTGCCAGTGCTAGATTTCAATGATTTAAATCATTGAAATCTAGCACTGGTCATTTCTCAACTTTAGCAGGTAGAATCTTCAAATTTTGCAGATGTTCATAATGCAATTTACAATTGTTGCAGATCGATAGCTAGCTCTCATGATTAACAAATTGTACACTATTAAATGTTACCTATCCCTGTGGCCATCCTCTTACCACCATAATAGGCAGTAGGAAACCGTTCTAACTAGGCTGCCTATTGGACACTTGCTTTATTTGTGGGCATTTAATGGAATATCTCCCTGCTCCTTATTGCTCTACTTAGTTTTGCACCTTGTGGAATGTCCTGATTTTTGGGAGTATTGTAGGTATTGTTTACTTAATATCCCTAGGTAAATAGGTCACATAGAGGAGTAGGTCTGTACTGTATATCAGAGACCTTGTATGCTTGGAGCTCCTTAACTCTATAAGTGAGGTGGTGCAACATCCCTATACTGTACTGGGAGTAAAAATAGAGAAAATAGACTTAGTTATTATCCTTATATACAAACTGCCAGATGCAACAGCTGAGGAATACACACAACAGATAAACATAATAGAGAATAGCCTAGAGACACACTGACAAAATCAATACCCAATATTATCTTCCTAGGTGACTTCAATCTGCCTAGTCTAAGATGGAAGAATAACAAACAATAATATTATACTAGAAAATCTATCTGGACATAACCAACCAGAGATTAGAGAACTACTGTACTTATATTGGTACAAATTTTCACTTGACCAGCAGATAACAGAGTCAACTAGGAACAAAAATATTCTAGATTTGGTCTTCACAAACAATGAAGACAATCAGGAACATTATGATCTCAAATACCACATACTCAGATCACAAACTCATTGAAGTGCAAATTAACATCAATACTCATAATAGACCTAAAACAATGATCAAGCGAGAGGGGTTATTCAGTAAATTAAATTTTAATAATAAAAGGATTGACTGGGAAAAAATAAACAGGGAACTTACAAACATTCAATGGGAAACTGTTCTAAGTAATAAAAATCCTAAAAATAAAAAACAGGGAGATTGAAGCATTTATATCAGATTGAAGAAATGCAACTAGAACAGAAAGCAATACAAGAAATGAAGAAAAACCCAAAATATTTCTTCACATATGCGAAATCAAAAGCAAAAACCACTGCTGGTATTGGACCTATTCGTACAAGTGAAGTTTCGTACACTAAGGATGACAAAGAAATTAGTGAAATCCTAAAAAAAGCAGTACGAGAATATGTTTAGCACTCTAAACAACAGCATAAAAGTGGAAGATCCGGACAACTTTTTTTATGCGTGATATCCAAATCCCTGAAAATATAACTGATATCAACGCGAGCGTGGCAAATGTTGAGAGAGAATTGATAACATGCCCATGCACTCAGCCCCCCTGGTCCAGACTCATGGAATCTAATATTTATTAAAAAATGCAAAGTGCCAATAACACAGGCACTCAGTATAGTGTGGAGGAAGAGCTTGGACACGCAGGAGATACCAGATGCCCTTAAATCAGCAGACATAGCTCCTCTACACAAGAGGGAGCAAACCATTATCCAAGAATTATAGACAAGTTGCACTAACATTCCACATAATAAAAGTATTTGAGAGAGTGATCAAAGTCAGGTCACCAGTTTCATGGAGACCTTCACAACCCAAGCCAACATGGCTTTAGAGCGGGAAGATCGTGCCTTTCACAGCTACTTGACTACTACAACAATCACTGAGACATTAGAAGAGAATGCAGATGGTATACACGGACTTCGTGTATACCATCTTCATGAGATGGTATACACAGATGGTATACATGGACTTCGCAAAGGCATTCGATAAATAGCCATGGAATGATAGCACACATAATGAGGTTAATGGGAATAACAGGTAAAGTAGGATGGTGGATGTTCAATTTTCTGTCGAACAGAATACAGAATAACAGTCAACCAAATAAAATCAAGTCCAAGCGCAGTTAAGAGCTCTGTACCACAGGGTACAGTCCTTGCACCAATGTTTTTCCCTGATTCTCATATCAAATATAGACAAAAATAAATCACAGCTTTGAATCATCCTTTACAGATGACAAAAATCAGAATGAAAATTACCTCTGCTGAAAAATCATTGAAAAACTACAAGCAGATATTAATAAAGTTTTTGACTGGGCAGCAGAAAATAACATGTTGCTTGAGGGTGATAAATTCCAGGTACTCAGGTACTGTATGGTAAAAATTAAGACCTTAAACAAAACACAATCAAATGTGCCCATAGTAGGAAAGCAGCATGTAAAGGATCTGGGAATAATGATGTCTGACGACCTAATGTTTAAGGAGCATAACCAAGCATATATTGCATCAGTTAGAAAGATTATAGGATTGATTACAAGAATTTTCAAATCCAGGGATCCTATCACAAAGGTTGCACTATTCAAGTCACTTGTGCTGTCCTGTCTTGAGTACTGCTCAATACTCACTTCCCTTATCAGAGCAGGAGAGATTGCTGAAACAGAGGGAATACAGAGAACATACGGCATACATAGACATGATAAAGCACCTCAATTATTGGGATTGTCTCAAAGCTCTCCAAATGTACTCACTGGAAAGGAGATGAGAGAGATATCAAATAATATACACATAGAAAATACTGGAGAGCCAGGTCCCAACTCTGCACAGTAAAATAACAACATACTGGAGTGAATGATATGGAAGAAAATGCAGAATAGAACCAGTGAAGAGCAGGGGGTGCCATATGCACAATCAGAGAACACTGTATAAACATAGAGGCCCACGGTTGTTCAACATACTCCCAGCAAGTACTGTATAAGAAATATTGCCAGAATAAACGTGGACAGCTTCAAGAGAAAACTAGATAGGTTTCTTCAAGAAGTGCGGCAACAACCAGGCTTGTGAGAGTCAGACCAAGCTTTCAAGTCAAGCCTGGCCCCAGGCATCTTGACTAATCATTAGCATCTTTTGCATATCCAGTGACACTTACGTAGTCTTCCCGGCCTAATGCCTTCATTTGATGATAATTTGCTTACATCCCATACCCAGGGGAGCAGTCCCCATGGCATTGTGGTAAGACACTCTCCTGGCATATCGCGAGCGCTTTGGCCTGGGTTCATATCCTGGCCGGGGGATATTTACTGGGCGTCAACACTTAACTGTAGCCTCTGTTTACCCAACAGTAAAATGGGTAACTGGTTGTTAAACGATTAGCAAGTCATTTTCCGGGGGAAAATAAGGATTAAGGACCTGCCGAAACGCTACACATGCTTGTGGCTGTACAAGAATGTAAGAATGTATGTATATAATAATATATATATATATATAAATAAATAAATAAATAAATTAACTTCCCTACTTATTATGGTAGCAGAAGGAAGAAGTCTCTGGTCAGGATACACATTTGCCACAATCAAATCGTGGAATAATGACATTTGCCTTACTGTCAGAATTGAATTGTCCCACATTGCAATGTAGAATACTGTATATATATTTTCACAATTGTAAATCTTGCCTTTTAAATGTCCCTCAATTAAGTCCTTGGTGAATCAGATACCCTTGACATCACTCTAAGTTTCCTTGCTCTCATATAGGCATGCTGAATAATAAGCCGTTTTTACTGTTCTGTGCCACAGATGGTGTTATCTATTTCTTTCACGGTTCATGCCTTCTTTTGATACTTGGTTCCTCCTGCCATAGTAATAAGTGTAGAAAGTCTTAACCAAGTTACATGTTGACCCCACATGAATAACTCGTGGGCACTTCATGGAACAGAACTGCATTGTCACGCTAACAGTCGCACATTTTGTAGCACATCCACACCTTTAGGATTGGATTTTTTCCCCACTGTTCTTTTGGGATATTGCTTATTTTGCCTTTCTGTTGTTGTATTGGTATCTTAAATTATATATACTAGGAATATTTGAATATTCCGTAGCAAGTACCATAAAGCCATCCAGGCTTTGTATTTTTTATAAATATTTGATTGCGATAATTTGGGTTTGGCGGGATACTTTGGCAACTTTTTCTCTACTAGATTCTTCACACACATTCTACAGTTTTGAATAACCATTAATATACTTCCTTATTTTCATGAAAATAAAATTACCAATCTTGGATGAAAGTTGCCAAATTATTTTGTTGCCCACAGGTACCTGGTTAAGTTTTACCTATGCAGGGTTCTACTGCTCTTACCTGATGGTCCCTGGTTCAATTTCTGGGCAGGACACAGATGAACAAGCCGGTTTCCTTTCACCTGATGCAACTGTTTACCTAGTTAGGCAACTGTTATGGGTTGCATTCTGGGAAAGGCAGATATGCCCGAGTACAGACCTCATGTCCCCGGCAATGAGATGCCATAAACCAATTTACAAAATCTACAGATTCACTTTCTATGCCTTTTACGTAATTTTTGTGCAGATGTTAATAATTCAACTTGCATACAAATGCTTTCTGAGAGATCATTATATTGTATCAGTTACCAATACTCATGAGGCATAAATAACAAAATATACTTTGTTAAATATACAAGTTAATAATGGTCAATATCTTTAACCAACCACAAGAAAGGATGATTAAAGATATTCAGCGACACTGCTTTTCATTATATCTTCCACACTCAAAACATGTCACATTTGAATATTATCTAAAGCAGGATTTCTGTTCTTTTAAGAATGCACTTTTATCTTAACGTCATATGCAGCCCAAGACTGCAAATTGTACAGCTTCAGTTTGCATGCTATGTTTCACATATGTATAAAATTTAAGATTAGAGCATTAACTTTCCTTCCTGATTTCATGCAATTTAATTAGACCTCCATTACTTATTTATGTAACAACTTGCAACACACCAAACATTTGCGAGTTGTTAGTCATAACATTCTTCCCCACAACTGTCATATGCACATTTCAAACTACTGTATACAGTATAAATATTATGTTCCTATTGTGCATAAGGTTCACAACTTTACAACATTCAACACTGTTACAATTTTCCAATGAGAAATCAAGGAGAATAAAATTTAACCTAAATATTCAAATTTAATATCATGTAAAAAGTCAATACTTGCACAGTAGTTTATTTGTTCCAGCCCTTATTGGACGGTTTAACACGTTTGTGGGCTTTGAAGAATTTAGCAAGAGGGATCTTGAGCTCATAAGAATTTCTATCACTTACATACGTTGCTCCAACTACTTTCATGAGGTTGTTAAGTCTGCAAAAGAAAAATAAATGAGACCAGTAGAGCCACTTTTCTAAGACCAGCAATAATAAATATCTGAGAAATGTGAAGATTCTATTGATACCATCCCATTAAACAGTGCAAAAATGACAGTTCAGAACAAGTAACGTAACATAGCTACTGACATACAGTTGGGTCTGTATTCATAAACAACCTAAGGCAGAGGGCAAACAGTTACTGTACCACACACTACTGTAATACACTTAAGTGTTCCTATGTTGAGGATTGAGTTATTTTTTAATAGTAAAATATGGTCTTTTGTTTGATTAACTTAAAGAGTCAAAAGTCCTTTATCAGATGAACATTTATTCATCTCCTTTACCGTAGCCCATGCACAGAGTGGGTGGCTAAAAGTACACAACATACCTGTCTCGATTGATACTCAGAGACTGAAGAAGAGTCTTGACTGATTGCTTGTATTTATTTGCCATCAGAGACAAAATCAAGACACAGCAAGTAGCACGGTCCTCATTTAGGTTGGAGCGTACCCTGCAAAGAATGATTAATGTTAACATTTCTAACGGTATAAACAGTGATGCAAGGACTGTGCCCTTTGGTACAGAGCTTTTCATTGTGCTTGGGACTTTCTTTTATTTGACTGCTACCCTTTGCATTCTGTTTAACAAAAAATTTAAAAACCCCTCGCCCTACTGTGTGTTACTTGGATTCATCTCATTTTATGGGGCATCCCTCCATGATCACACCTATCAACTACCTTTGCCAAGTCTGTATAGATCTTCCAAGTCTTCACCCTTACAGTGTCTTAGAAGACAGTGTAAGGGCGAAGAGGAAGAACAGCCTATTGACATAGCTTGAGTGCAGGGGGGAGTTGTGTAAAATCCTGGTTTGTGCCTCGGAGAGGCTGCGGGATCCAGTAAGTTCAGTAGAACTTCGGTTTCAACTCTTTCACCCTGTCGGAGCTCAGTCGATTAAGGCAGTGTCTGGGATGCTCCCGGACGCAGGTTCGAATCCTCGTCACGGCCCTTGTGGATTTGTTCACATGCTTCACGCAGACTTCATATGCTTCAGCAGTCAATTGTTCTATTCCTTTTGTGGGAGTTTGCTACTTAAGACTGTTTCCCATTAGATGTTTGCACAACCTACAGTGGGAACACAACAAGTCAGCTGCAATGTGAGGTTAGGAACATTTAATACTCTATGGGAATATGGAGAAGCCATTTCTGCTTCTCATGGTACTGATGAAGGCTACTAAAGCCAACTGGTTGATTACTTAAGTTACTGTGCCACATTTATATGCACTTTATCTTGAGTAGAATTTGATTAACTTATGAAAAGAACTAAAGATTATAAAAATGTCAAATACAGTACTGTATATACAATTCCTGTTGTTGGGTGATAAAGACTGTACTTAGGCTATCCAAGGTCCCCCTAGACTAACTACCAACTTCCCCAAGAACGCAGCCCACAACAGTTGTTTAATGCCTAGGTACTTACTGCTCACTGTCGCAAACGATGAGTCACAATAACATGGCTGAAGATATGATGACCAAACACACACCAAAAGATGAAAAAACGACGACATTTCAGTTCGTCATGGAATATCACATGACTTTATAATGGTCCAGGACAGACCATAACGTCATCGTTTCTTCATCTTCTGGTGTATTGTTTGGTCATTACTGCTCACTGATAGGTGAACTTTCACCAGGTGAAAGGAAATGTACCCAACTGTTTCTGCCATGCCTGGGGATTGAACCTGGGTCTCTCAATTGCAAGCCATGAAAATAGTCCACAATGTTACAAGCCTCAATTACTGCCTACAAATCCTCATCTGTGGCTAAATGATATGTTTAATTTTACAAATTTGGTGATATGGTTAACTTTTATTTTCTATGTATAGCTGTACAGTACTATCCTCTGGCTTACTTTCTTTGGTGGTGAGTTTCAGTATATTCTTTCAGAATGTATTGTTTAACTCTTGGGGGGCAGTCATTCAATAAGTTGTCTTGACCCTTACTATTTTGTAGCTCTCTACCCCTGCATTTGAGGAAGGTTATGAGGTATTCCACATAAAGAGCAATGCATGCTGTTTGGATCTTGTCATCTTCATTTTTCCTCGACTTAGAATTTGCGATCAATTGTTGGAATAGCACTGAAGTTCTGTTGGTCAAACAAAAATACAAGAAATTAAAATTAATCCAAGTTAATGACAAGTTTTCTTACACAAATATGGCAGAAAACTAGCACTGAATGTAATGAAACGACACTTTTTGGGTGAGCCCCGTCGGCTTCCTGAAGCAATCCTAACTTTTAAATTTTTTTTGCCGGGATATTCCTGCATGGGCCCTAAGCCTTTGGTTGGCCAAGTAAATGTTATTTGTTTCTGTTTTACTTGTTTTAGGGAGGGTTGCTGGGGAGCCTCCAGGACTCGCCCATGAAAATGGCGTTTCATTACATTCAATGCTGGTTTTCTGTGGAGAGCCCCTTTGGCTCCCTGAAGCTACTTAACCAAAGACAAGAAAAAGAGGGACTTACCCTGGAGGTGGTCGCCACTCACTCCTCAACTAGAAGTCAAGACAGCTGGCTGCAACCTGCGACCCAAGACTACACACGCCCAGCTAAGGGCCAGGAACATTAACAAGCTACCATGCGGCCAGAACCCTGTTTGACCACCAAAAACTCCATGCCTGAACGTCAGCCCAGGATATGTTGGCAGGAAAAGCTGCGAACTTACGAACGTCGTGGGCACGGGGATAGACCGCAGGCTGGCTGGACCAAATAACCCTGCGGATAACCTGGGAGACTCGCGCCCTGGAAAAGGGAAGAAGGGAAACCGGGCCCACGCAAATCTCTTCCCCAGCCACCAAGACCATGACATGCAAGTAACGACGAAGAGCCACAACCGGACACAAGACACGATGCACCCCAGGCCGAACCAACCAAGCATCAACAACCCAAGGACCCCTCCGGAATGTAGCAGTCTCATTTTTAGCCAGAAAAGGAGACAGCTGCAAACAAACTGGCCACCAGGACCGAGAGCAGAAACCCCTGCGCTAGAGGAGAGCATGAAGCTCCCCGACCCGACCCCCAGAGGCCAATGCCAACAAGAAAAGAGCTTTAGAAAAACAATCATGAACCAAAGGGGCCACCACAAACTGAGGAGAGGAGAGCACCTGGTCCAATGACCAGGACAGCTCAGGTGGTGCATTAGCAGGCTGGAGGTGAAACAATGTACGAGTTAGCTTGCAAACGGAGTAGAAATGACATTCACCCCAAATGCAAGCTGAGGCGGCTCCGCTAGTGCCACATGATATGAGGCGACAGTATTCGGCATGATTACTGCCCTACTGGGGAGCAGTCCGAATTGAGCCAGATCGTCGATCCGCGAACAATGCGAACCCTCTGAAACTAATTCCACACCGCCGTGAACTTCCTTACCATGCTGTGAGCTCGACGGAAGGACGGACCCCACCAACCCTTGCCGGCCTGGTGAGCACTGGCCACAAAACTCCGGCAGACACACGAGAGGAAGCCAGCAACACAGCAGCCGACGCAAGGCCCTCAGGGACCAAACCCAGCGATTGCGTGAGCGGCGGAAGGGGCAACCCCAAAGGATCCAAAATAGCCACCGAAGCCAGATCCAACCGAATGGGTATACCAGCTTGGTGAAGTTCAGACTCCCTCACAGCTGCTCGAACAATCGACGAGTGACCCAGGTGCCTCCCAAAAACAGCCGAAGGTGGGACTGCAGCCACAGCAATGCCGCTGGAGGGAAGAGACAAAGTGGTCCAAGAGCCCCACACAAGACCCAGCCAAGTCCGAACCAGAGAGGGGACCAAATAGGACTTCCGCCAGTTCACCAAGAACCCGAACCCGGCAAGCTGGCAAAGCACCAAATCCCTGGCGAGCAGACACATGGACCGGCTGGAGACGTAAACCAGCCAGTCGTCGAGGTAGGCCAGAACTCGGACCCCTAGTAGATGCAAACAGGTCACCACAACCCGGGTAAGGTGTGTGAATACGCAAGAAACCAGATTCGAAACTGAATAGAAGGCAACGAAAGCGGTAAGCGTGCCACCTTACGACAAAACTGAGCCAGTCCTGAAACCCGGATGAATCGAGACGATGCCAATACGCATCTCGGAGGTCCAGACACACCATCCAGCTCCAAAAGAAGCCAGACATGGGACAGAGTGGTCATCCGAGAGGAGGGACAAAAAACACATGGGCTCAGACGGGACAAGTCCAGAATGAATCTCAGATCCACACAGTCCCATTTTGGCACAAGAAATGGGTGGGAAACCAACCTGAGGGACGCCGTTGTTTCGACCACGACCAAGCGTACCCACTTCAGGGTGATCTGACAGCGCAGAAGAGGCCTGCCCAGCCAACCCCGAACCCCCCAAAGGAGGAGCCACTCAATGCCACTGGAGGCCGGAAGAAATGACCCGAAACACCCATGAATTGTGGGACCAGGCATGGGGCAGAGGGCGAGCCTCCCCCCCATCACTCCATCAACTGGGGTGAACTGCGAAAGGGCCGACGACCCTCATTAGAAGCCGAACGACGCTCAGGGCGATCACTGCGCCGACCAGGCGCCTTCGGCACCGAAGAAGGGGCTGGCTCCAAATCTGGCACTACTGGTCCACCGCGACCAAAGGAACTGCAAACCCTGGCACGACCCTTCCAAGCAGGGCCACATTCCCCCCAGAGAATCAACAAGTCTGACATGGGACAGCAACTAGATGAAGCCGCCTGCAGATATTGCATAACCGCAAACTCTTCAAACAGCAATGGGTAAAAAAGGGTCGCAAAAAATGCAAGAGCCCAAGCAGATTCCAATGAGTGAGCGAGCACCACCTGTCAGCATGCGAGGCGAGAAGCAAAGAACAAACACCGCTTCCTTCAGAATCGGCACAAACAACTTCAAGAAAGCAGCTGATGCCCGAGCCGCCGAGGCAAGCGCACCAGACGCAGGCCCGGAACCCAGCAGCACCATATCCTCCTCGAGCCAACCCAAAGACAGTTAAGGCAGGGGAAAAGAAGCACAAGACTCAAGCAAAATGTCCATGGGCACGCAAGTCCTCAGTCATCAAGGATGCCGAAAGGGCAGGAACCTGCACGTGAAGCTGTACTTGTCTGATACCTCAAGGAAGAACAGGGGCAATTAAGCACCCATTAAGGCACTCAAACTCACCCCCAAAGTAAACCTGAACCACCATAGTAGTTTCCCGCCACTCAAGCGCGCAGGTCTGACAGAATGCATGCCACGCCCCCAATGGGTCGTAATGCACGTAAGGCACCTCATAATGCATGCAGTAAGGAAAAAAGAGCAACCAAACTCAAATGAAGAAGGATCCATTATCGAGGCAAAATCCGGGTGTCGCAGGAGGTACGAAGCAATAGCCTTCTGAATCTCCTTAGGCAGGAAGTGGGAAGCCGAAAACATCTGGAAAGAGGGAACTGAGGAACCCAAGGGAACCAGGAACCGAACCCAGGGAGGAGTCGAACTCATATCAAACTCGTACAGGGAGGGGGGGAATAAGAAAACCCCTCCCCCCTGCAACAACAAGCCCTGCTCTAAGGATACCAAGCATGGTCAAGTGGGGTCCAAGCCGCCTCCTCCCAAGCCCCAGGATCCTCCATGTCAGGACCCGGGGCAGAATCATCCTCCAAACCCTCTGCCTGTGGAGAAAAAGCAGAGAAGAAGGGTTTCTGCTGGTCTGATCCAAGAGCTCTGGCAGGAGGAACTGGCTCGAATGCCTCCGCTGCCAAACCAGAAGGGGCACCCCCCAAAACGGCCCGAGTCTCACCACCATCTAAACCCTGCCCCGACTCTGAAACCCTCGGATGTCTGGGAGCAACAGGGGAGGGCAGAGGGGGGAGCAGGTCGAACAACTTTAGGGATAGGACAAGAGAGTGAGGACAAAACCAAAGTCGAGGCGACTAATGCCCCAAAGTCCGGGTCCCTATAGCCAAAGCAGGGCAGTCTCCGGGCATCTGGAAAGGCAACTAACCTAGCGGGTTGCAGCAACCTAAACCTTGCATGATATGCTGAAGCTGCCTGCACCTGAATATCAATAGCAGTGGACTGGGTGAATTGGAGTACAAGCAAGGAACATCACTTGTAGGACTCCGGGTCAAAGGCAGGTGTCATTAATCCAACAGGCAGTCAGGCGGAGGCAAAAATGGCGAGTGTCACCCTGAGACATGGGGACAGAACAACCTTCAAACTTGCACAAAATGAGATAGGACTCAGAGGACGCATCCATTGAACCAATGAGCCCCAATGGGGTTTTCCAGGGATCTTAGGCTGACTGCTAAGGGAAGCCCAGGCAAGGTACTGCTAACCAGTTATCCCAGAACTACCAAACAAACAAAAGCAGAACCCCTGTAATGTGTACAATCACAGGGGCCTAACGGAGAGTCACCAAAATAATACAAGTGGTCCTGTAACCACACCAGGTAGACCCCCACCAGACAACCAAAACAGATTTGAGATTAAATTCCTATGGATACCATCACATGTTGGCATCTCAAAGCATGACACTGTTGATATGCTTGCTAAGACAGCCTGCAGAAAACGAGTGGTAGAAATTGATATGGGTGTTTCATTAGCAGTGACAAAGAGAATACTTAAACAAATATCTAATGAAAATCTCACCGACCTAACAAATTCACAAAGACCTGAAAGTTGTAGCATTAAATATTATGATAGATATCGTGAGGAGACATTCACATATGGGACTAATAGAACAAGAACCCGGCAATGTGATGTTATAGTGGCCAGAATACGCCTGGGATATAGACGTATCTGGCAGCTTTCTCAAAACCCAAATGTCGAGTACACAATGTGTCAACTTTGTGAAAGAGAAAACATGCACTCTTGAACATTATATTGTAGAATGTCCCATACTGACTGACTTTCGCCCTCCTGGGCTAAGGTATGCTGAACTCTATAATTACTATATGAGTACTGGAACACTTGATATATTGGACTTGTATCCAAGATTGACCATGTAATATATCAATTATACAATGTATATATATGATGTAACAATATAACCTGAGCTTGTAAAAGCACCTTCATCACCTTCAGTGATTAAGTGCTTAATTGCACACTAGTTTCTTTATCAGCTATCTCACCCTGTCAGAGTAAATGAGAGAAATGTATGTGAATGCATGTGTGTGTATATATGGATGTATATGTATGTGATGTATATGTATGTGTGTGTACGTATATGTATGGGTATAAAGTATATATGGAAGCTGATCAGAATTATATTTCACCTTTGTGAATGTACATTAATGACACTATGTAAAAGACACATCAAACACTTTACGTAGGGCATACGTAGATCTGTGTATCTATGTATTTACGTAAGTAGGTTAGCTTAGCATTTTAAAAGCACTGAATCACCTTATGTGGTTGAGTGTTCAATAAACCCCTGAACTATATGTTTAACACTTCTCTAACCATGTCCATGGAGGACAGAAGAAAATGTATATATGCTCGTTAGCATTGTAAATGTGTGGTCACGTCTGTGGCAGAAAAAAAAACTGGTTGCCAAGTGTATTATAAGATGGCTGCACAGTACCTTGCGCACCTGCTAGCGACGATAGTACCTCCTACCCAAGGACAAACAGCGGGAAGAAAGCCCCAGCTGACCCAAAGGGTGGTCATTCACCGAACAGTAAAAGAACCCTGCGGAGGTATTTCCCAAACAGTTTGTGGAAGGTAACCCCAAACTGTAAGGGCAGTACTTACAGGGCACTTAGGGAAGGTGACCCTAGGCACATGCAGCTCCAGTACTTCTTGAATTACACTTGGCTCGTACACCATCACGAGGCACAGCATTGCACAAGGATTGGAGCCAGAGTCGAACGACCGCTACTCAACACATCAGCCTCAGAACTGGGGTTGGATAGTTGGCGCAAGGGGTCTGGGGAGGGGAAAGCTCCCCTTCCCCCTCCCAGGGAGGGGGGGGGGGGGAACTACACAGTGTGGGGCACGGCGGCGATAGTGATGTCATGCTTGTTTGCTCTCGCTTTTAGTTTAGGGAATTCTGCTTGCTAGTTCGGCTTTCAATTGCAATTTTTAACCAGCTGTAGTTTGCTTTGGGACCCCTACCTCCCTACCTTTCTGGGGGCCTAACCTGGTAGATGGCAGACACAGAATGCTTCCAACCACATTGGGGTTTCTATAGGCCATTGCTCCTCGTGCCTCTCTGAGGAGGGGCAGGGGGGGGTTCTGGCTCATGGTCCCCAGTAGGCTAGAACTCCATCGAACTGACTGATGCCATGGTCTAATACATACATATCAGCCCGGTAGGCTCCGGGGAGCCGGAGGGGCTCTCCACAGTAACAGCCGACAAAAATGCAACATATCACTACATACAAAACCATGACAGAAATTGACAGTTTATAAAAAGTAATTTTTTAACCCACAACTTACAGAACAAGAGCCCATAGGTTAAGAAAACAGATGCCCCAAATTTAGAAAAAAATATGAAAAATCTCTTGTGAACAAAATGTTAGAAAGATGGAATAACTTAAATTAAAGAGCAGTCGATGTCAAAACTATCTGAAGTTTTAAAATACCATATGACAAAAATTATAGAGAAGACAGACACCACAAGGATAACTCTCATTCTGTAATTACAAACACACAAAACCATAAAGTTAAGAGTTATTTATAAAAAGAAAATGCCATGAACATCAAGTGCCCAAGACATTTTGATACCCTCTCATCAAATATATGATGAACTATAAACAAACACCAAACTTCAAGAAAGATTTTCATAAATTCTTAAAATCAATCACTAATCTGGTAGGCTGCAGTGCGTATGATAGTCTCAGAGTTGTGCACACCAACAGTGACAGATCAAGGTGTTAACTCTGATTTCTGGCTAAAGACCATGATGATATCATGGGATGGTTTTCCAGGCCAGGTAAGAAGGTAACAATATAATGTCTGAATTCAAGCACTTACTTGCTCTCTATTTGCTCTTCCCTCAGTAGCACTTTGGCAGGTGATGCCAAACTTTCCCAAACATGGTCTGGAGCAATAGACTCCAACTTGTACACATCCTCTACTGTACTTGCCTGTTGAAAAACATTATCAAGAGCTTAAGAACATAAGAATAAAGGTACTGCTTTTGTCCTATTTACCCATATAAGACAGATCCTATTTTAAAGCAACTTTCTCAAAATGCTTACTCAAAAGTTCTCAATAAATGTTAAATACATCTTTGTAATTCCTTGGTATCATACCAACTCACCCTCAACTACCCTAAAAGCCTCCTTTCATTATCAGTTTTGTCATCACATGAAGTAGCAATCACAACTGTTACCCTGAACCTTTCAAACTTTAATTTTACTATACAAGTTCTTTATTTCTTAATACTAGTCTTGATACACTAAAAAAATTCCTTCTTTGAGAAAAAATTGATATTATATAATGGACTCGAACCTGCTTTCCCTAAACTCAGATGCACGCGTGCACACGCACACACACACACGCGCGCACACACACACACACTTAGGTAATTACACACATTATCAACTTGTATATGGTAGTGTGGCTACCAAAGTCCAGGGGTACAGGTTCAATTCCATTGTACTACCTCAACATTTCCTCTGATATTTCACATTCTTGTGATGTCATTGCATATTTCTTCTTTATTCCTTATAATCTTTCACTCCTTTAATAATTCTCACCTCAGTCTCACACTGAGAAGTTATATTAGAAGGAACTTTTTTATTGGCATAGTTGTTAACAAATGGAATGCATTAGGTAGTGATGTGGTGGAGGCAGACGTCATACACAGTTTCAAGTGTAGAGATGATAGAGCCCAGTAGGCTCAGGAATCTGTACACCAGTTGATTGACAGTTGAGAGGCAGGACCAAAGAGCAGAAGCTCAACCCCCACAAGCACAACTAGGTGAGTACACTTTGTTCTTGCTTCCTCTCAGCTTTGGTTTCTATAAACCTAGCACATCAAACATTAACCTAATATAATATTCCCTCCTTAAACATCACCCTTTTCATCACGTCACACATTACCTCCTTATATATCCACCGGTTGAGTGACAGTTGAGAGGTGGGACCAAAGAGCCAGAGCTCAACCCCCGCAAGCACATCTAGGTAACTAGGCAAATATACATTACTTCCTTATATAACACCACACATTACCTCCTTGTATAACATCACCCCTTTCATCATTGGCCATTTATTTCCCTTCCAGTCACATCCAACTCAGCCATGTGATCCTGTTCTTGTGGCACTTTAACTCCAAATTTTCCACCACAAGGGATTCACAGTGGTCAGCATAGCTGGTATATTACCAAATTGTCCCAGGTTCAAGTCCCACAGCAAGAAATGGTTGGGCACATTTCCTTTCACCAGATGCCTCTGTTGACCTAGCAGTAAATAGGTATCAAGGAGATAGGCAACATTTGTAAAGGTTAAGTAAGTAATTATCAACAGAAGGCACCAAACCGGGAAGGCTATGTAGCACCATCAAATGTACGGAATAATCAGAGAGCGCTAAATATTACCAAAGATGCCAATACGAGAACAGAAACGCATAAGGCGAACGATATCAAACGTATCCGATTCACTAAGAATTCTATTGAGTGACAAGTGACCGCGAGGGGCGGTCGGAAAGCAAGACACAGGCTTGTCCTGGAAGTCTGGACATTCAACAAGGATATGCACGACAGTAAGAGGGACAATGCTATTTGGAAGGAGCTGGGCGGCGCTCCATTAAGTGACCGTGAGTTAAGTGAGTATGGCCAAGACGCAACCGCGCTAGAGCTGTTTCCCACCGCCAATTACAGTGGCAGGAGGAAGGCCATGGGAACACACAATGCTTAAGAGGATGCAGTTGATGTAAGGGTTAAAACAAATTCAAATAATAAACAAAGGAGGACAAATACTAAAATCCTAAAAAAAAAAAAAAATTTTGGTACACACATTATCATTACCACCGGGTAATGATAATGTGTGTACATAATAAAACAAATGAGCTGATCCTTACATATGCATGTAACAGTAAATAGACTAGTCCTCGTGTAATAAAGAATATAAATTAGTCTTTGTGTAACAAAGGGGCCTCGTAGCCTGGTGGATAGCGCGCAGGACTCGTAATTCTGTGGCGAGGGTTCGATTCCCGCACGAGGCCGAAACAAATGGGCAAAGTTTCTTTCACCCTGAATGCCCCTGTTACCTAGCAGTAAATAGGTACCTGGGTGTTAGTCAGCTGTCACGGGCTGCTTCCTGGGGGTGGAGGCCTGATCGAGGACCGGGCCACGGGGACACTAAAGCCCCGAAATCATCTCAAGATAACCTCAAGATAACAGAGCAAATAAAATACACCTTCTGTATATAATAAAACAAAGTAACTAGTCCTTGTAAACTTTACACAAACTTATTTGATTTTGCACATTCAGCCTCTTCATTAGTTGACTATTTCCATTTCCTCATTTATAAGAGCAGAGAATCAAAGATATATTAAGACATCACAGAGCAGTGTGTGTGTGTATAGTAAGGGGTGGTGTCACTTTGAAGTTACCATGGCATTAGCCCCTACACTGTTCCACTTGCCATGTCATTTTTCTCACTTGATTTGTTAATTATTTTTTGTCATTCACACCTCGATATAGTACTGTATAGTTCAGGGGCAAAACATGTAAAAAGGTGTGCAAGGAGAAGGAGTCAGCTGAAAGAAATTCACCATCTCTGTCTAATTCCTCTTCTGAGGTAATCAAACACTAACAACCAATTATTCCAAACAAGAACACTGGCATCATTTCCAGATTGAAGCAACATTTCAGCACTAGCATTAATTTTTCTTTATTTCCACTGGGCGTTTCTCGCTGTCCCCAAGCAGGTAGAGGAGGACCTGCCTCGCATGGGCCAATAGGAGCTCCTTAGTAATTACTTAAGTGTAGTTACAGGATGAGAGCTATGCTTGTGGTGTCCTGTCTTCCCAGCACTCTGTCATATAACGCTTTGAAATTACGAAAGTTTTGACCTCCTCCACCTTCTCACTTAACTTGTAGCCCACCCCCCTCGTGTGGGCCAACAGCAGCCCCCTCGTGTGGGCCAACAGCAACCGCCTCGTGTGGGCCAACAGCAGCCGCCTCGTGTGGGCCAACAGCAGCCGCCTCGTGTGGGCCAACAGCAGCTGCCTCGTGTGGGCCAACAGCAGCCGCCTCGTGTGGGCCAACAGCAGCCGCCTCGTGTGGGCCAACAGCAGCTCCCTCGTATGGACCAATAGCAGCTCCCTCATATGGACCAATAGCAGCTCCCTCGTATGGACCAATAGCAGCTCCCTCATATCTTACCTTATTAAAACTACTCAATAGCTCTGTCGATAGAACTTCGGCCTCACACACGTGGAGTCCGTGGTTCGAGTCTGCTTGAGCCCAGGTGAATGAAATGCAGAAGGCCTGTTGTCGTATGGGCCAATAGCAGCTGCCTTGTGTGACACAACAGGCCTTCTTCATTCCATTCACCTGGGATCTAGGAGACTCGAATCACGGACCCCACGCATGTGAGGCTGAAGCTCTATTGACCAAGCTATTGAGTACAGTACTGTAGTTTTTAATAAGGTTAAGTTTCCAGAAGCAGCAACCTGCTGCCAAAATGGAATTTTCGACTTTCCCTGACTACTACTGAAGCTCAGACGAATTAGTGATCCACACCCACATAATTATTTATATTTACATATACTGTATATTCATATTTTATTTATTGCATTTACAGTATTTTTATGTTTTATGCTAGGTATGATGCTTAAGGCCTTGATTAAAATTTTCTAAGACTATGAACAAATCCACCAGGGCCGTGACGAGGATTCGAATTCGAGGATTCGAGGGTTCGAATCCTCGTCATGGCCCTTGCGGATTTGTTCATTTGATGCATCACGTTAATGTGATCTCTGTGTAATTTCTAAGACTATTATTTTGTAGTTCTTTCTTAAAATGAACATTGAGTAGAGAAGAGACAGAAAAAAACACATTTAGATTTGTGTGTATGCTCTATATGATCCCAGATGATAGAAAAAGTACCAGAAAAATTACAAGACAGGCTCACAAGAATGCTACTGTATAAACATACATATTGGAGTAAATGTAGCAGCTGCCACAGTAAAATAAAAGTAAAATACACTCAAAATTTGGCATTATGGTACTGTACTTACCTCTCTGTTACACTTTGGTAAAACTGCTGCAAATGTCTCGTGTGTCGTTAAATCTTCTTTTAACATTTTAGGTTCCAAAGTGACAGACGTTGTAGCCTGGTCAATAGCTCCTGACATGTTTTGGGCATTAACCTGCAAAGCAAACAAATACAGCACACTGAATACACAATGAAAGAAGACTTGATGCCTGGGGAGTCTAATGCCATCATACAGCTTCATTATTTTGGCAATATATTAAACTAATTTTTGCAAGCATTAGTCAAGAAAATACTGTAGTTGGCCGAGAATAAAAAGTGTGAAAAATTAATAAAGTAGAAAAAATCAAATGTTAGGAATAACAAATACTTCTGATCTATTTTATTTTGCTGCCCCTAATGACTCGGAAGTCAATGAACAGGATCATGCACAATTAGGACAAACATTGTCCTGCCTGATAGTAGGGACGAGTACATCGTTCTGTTGACTTGTCAGTGCCATCCTGCCTGGCTGTTCATGATCCTAGTCCGATGACAGTGGATCTTACAATAGGGAATAACCAACTGTGATACTTTCTTCTTTTAACTAATTATCTACAGGAGCACTTTAGAAATTTATCTATTATTACAAAGGAGTCAAGACCTCACTTTAGCCATCACAGCTGATCATATCAAATAATGTGTAAGACACTCGCCTGGCGTTCCACGAGCGCTTTGTCATGGGTTCGTATCCTGGCCGGGGAGGATTTACTGGGCACAAATCCTTAACTGTAGCCTCTGTTTAACTCAACAGTAAAATGGGTCCTTGGTTCTAAAAATGATTCTTCGCGGTGGGGATCGTATTCCAGGGACCTGCCCGAAACGCTACGCGTACTAGTGGCTGTACAAGAATGTAACAACTCTTGTACATATATATATATATATATATATATAAAAAAAAAAATATTGAGTGTTCCAGTAATGTCATAAATTGTAATAATTTTGTCATGCACACCTCAATGTACTGTAGTACATTTAATTAGCCAAGCAGTCCAAAGGTTAATAAGTAATCATTCTTCTCCGGGTTATACCTAACTAATCCGAACTTGCCTTATATTGATTCCGACGGTTCACCATTTGCTGAGATCGTTTAGTTCCAAATTCAGAAGATATTGCCTGTTGCTTTTCTGCATATGTCAGTGACTCAAATGGTAACACCAAATCAGAAGCGGTATTCTTAGCTGATAATATTGGGCTGACACAATATGCACTGGTTTCTATGAGCTTCATTTTTCCTGTGAAAACAATGAAAGTTAATTATATTCAGTGTACATTGGTAAATACACTATGCTCAAAATATCACCAAACTAGACTTCACAGTAATACTGTATCGAAAAATATAATGCTATGTATAAAATATTACTGAACTAGTATTTACTCCGACGTCTAAAAAATAAAATAAACAAATTTTGTTCATCATTTGCTTCACTATTTTCAGTTTTTTACATTAATGTCAATCAATACTTCATAAAATATGCAAACCTGTAGCCTTGTTTAGTACACCAAGAAAAACAGACTGATTTGCAAACAACGGCCTCGGTTCTTCTCCAAAATTTTTCCCAACATAGTCCAATTTTGTGGTTTCTACTGTAAGAATCCGCTTATCTTGATCTCGGAAATTACCAGAGTTATTGTGGTGTAATTTTACCTGCAGATTTGCATTCTCAAGAGGTCTCCCATTCGCAAACGTCACTGAAATAAAAACCAAGTTTTATTTTCATAAGCTGAACACTACAATATTTAATTTAATCTATTAAGAGTACACTGTACTGTAAGATGAGCTACAGTCATGTTTATTAAGTGCACACATTATTTAGCTGATGATGGCTCTTAATTTGTGAAGATGCATTCCAATATAAACCACAGGATGCAGATTCGGTCCAGCCATCCTGCTCCAAAGATTTCCTCAGTTAGATCAAGTTATTGTGGTTTCATTGTGTATTTAGAGGCATTTTATGTGTGAAAAATAAGGATTCATTAGAAATATCTCCTAAAATCCACTTTTTAAAAAATCTTTACTCAACAAAACATATTTTTAAAATAATATTTAATGCTCCAACTTTCTAAACAAAAATTTAGTACAGGGTAGGTGCCAGGACCCAGCATCTGAAAATTTATTCATCAAAGTGAAAATAAAAATTACACAAGAAACACCTACAGTACGAACTGAAAGAGATTTGCATGTAATAACACCAGAATTTATTATGGTAATGCAACATCTACAGAAATAGTACAATTCAGTTGCTGGTCTTTGGACACAGGAAAGTTTTGACGTTCTCGGTAGATTAAGAAATAGTAACATAGGCTTTTTACAAACATTATGGTATGAAGCAAAAAAAAGAGGAGAATTTGTTCTATAAAATGAAACTGGAATGGCCAGTGTACATTCATGTAAAGTACATTCAAAACCTACGGATATATTAATGAAAAATTAACAGTGCCTGAAGTCAGTGAGTACCAATTGTTTGGACACCCAAGCTCCAGTCTTTATTATTATTTATTTATATACAAGAAGGAACATTGGGTTTGAGAACATTGGTGTTCTTGCATTCTTGCACAACCACTAACATTTTACAGTTCCTGCAACGGCACTTGAACCAATCGTATTGGCGTTTGCCTTTCCATTGGAGACTTTCGGTGCCGTGGAGAGGGGGGACCTGCTGCTTGGTAACAGCTTCTCCTCCGTATCAACTTACCCTGGATTTATGCCCTGGAGAGGCCATTCCAGACCGACAACCAGAGCACAACTCCATATGTCTCCTGAGACTGATGGATGCCTACTGCTACTACTAACATACATGGTATTTTAGGCAGAGGGTTAATCATCTTTAGACAATTGGGTATTTTACCAATTTCCAACATACAGTAGAACCTCGAGTGATGACCGCCTCAAATGGCGACCCTTTTGGGTAACGAACGCCCCGATTGCCGACAATTTCGTCTCGTTAAGCGACCGCTCATTTGAATAACCTCAACACCACATGGTGGCGTCTGGGGCTGCTTCTCGCATGCGCATCCGGTACATCGTCCACCTCCTTCAACAGAGCCATCGGTATAGCACTGATACACATCGTTACCCATACCCTGAGTACTCTCAGTGATGCTTTTCAGTGTTAACTGTTTTAATAGTGTAGAGTGTACACTATCTTTCTTGGGTGTATTTACAAAATCAACTAATAGATCTCAGTAATTCTATGGAACTATTGGCTGATTAATCATTAATTGAGTTGGGTACATATTTAATACTTTGATGGAGTTGGCTACTACCTTGTAGAACCAAAATGCATTATCAGATTTCGCTTTTCTTCTATAGACCTCAGGCGAGTGTACATATTAGAAAGTTTAGCTTGAAACTTCATATGTTGCCGAGACCTACTCAATGCCTTCATGCCGAAAACTGTGCTAATGGACAAAATTCTCTCACTTATGGTAGGTAATTTTAACTCCGCTCTCATATTAACTATTCTTGTGGACTTTGGAGCCCCAAGGATGAGACGCATAGCTTCATTTTGCAAGGTTTCAAGAGATTTCAGCTCTTTGTATACAGTGTGAGATGTAGAGCATTGTAGTCAATCTCTGAGCTTATAAATTATACATAAAACATTCTAGCAAGTCTCACGTTAATTCCATGATTGACACCAACAAGGACCCACGAGGGTTTTAATCTCTCCCTCAGTCTCCTCTTGAGAGAAGAAAGGTACCCAGGGTCATTAATGGGGACACCAAGGTATCTGTAAGTCTCGTAGTTCTCAAGTGCTCGCCCATCTATATGATAATTGGCACGTGGAATACCACATGGAATGAATGAGGGCATGAGTTTTCTCTACAGAGATAAGGAGGCCACATTCCTCAGCTCTAGTAGCAAAAGCACCGAGCAGAATTTGCATTCTAGGCTCGGAGGCAGCCTGTAAACATATCATCAGCATAACAAATAACTGTGTCTTCATTATTAGTTGGAAGATCTTTAATAAGTTTATGCATCAGAACATTGAACAACAAGGGGCTGAGAACCCCTTCTTGTGGAGTTCCCAGTTCAAAGTGTTTACTCTTTCTGCTTTTAACACCATTAAACAAAACATATGCTGTTCGATTAGACAAATTTCAGTAACTTTCCTTGTATTCCTAGCTCAGCAAGCTTTTCTAGTATGATTTCCCTGTTTGCTGTATCAAAAGCTGCTGCTAGGTCGATGAAGACTGCTTGAGGGAAAGCTTCAATATGAGCAAAGTATTCAGCAAAACAGTGTTGTGTACTGAGCCCGGGCATAAATCCAAACAGTTGAGGTGACAGGTGTCCCTGTATACGATACATGAGTCGGTTAAGGACAATACGTTCAAGCACTTTACAAACACACGATGTTAGAGATATGGGTCTATAATTATCAGTGTGTGGTTTGGGGATAGGAACAATGAAACTCTTTGTCCAAGCATCAGGTAATACTCCTTCACTTAAACTCACTCTGTATAACACTAAAAGTGGATTACCTGGTACTTGTGAGACTAATCTCAGTAAACTGTATGTAATACCATCCTCTCTAGGAGCAGTTGATTTGCCCATCTGTAGTTCATGATTTAATTCCCATTCAGTTACATCATTAAGGTCTGACACGTCGATAGCTATATAGGCAAGATTGATGGTTCGTTGTCTGTTGGGGCGTGTGTCATTAAGCTTGTGCTGTATATGTATATGTTGTGATTGTAAGATCAATAAATATTTTGATTTCTCTTTAATATGGTGATTTACATTCTTGACTCACAATCAGGGATCCCGGGTTTGACCGCTGGGTGGGACAAAAATGGTTAGGCACGTTTCCTTTCATCTAATGCCTCTTATTCACCTAGCTGTAAATAGGCACCACAGCGTTAGGAAACTGTAGGAGGATTTCATTATGGGAAAGGTCAGTAATTTCCCAACAATGGGAATTATTCTTTAAATTATTAAACAATTTAATGCAAGATAGTAATTATTTGGCAAGCCTCAATTTAAAACCTTAATTGGAAATAAGTACAGTATTTTAAATTTTTGTATTACTGTACAGTATTCCAAGTGTGCACAAAAGTTTTATGTCAGTCTCCTTATACTGTAGTGCATATAATATTTGTAAATTAAATGCAAAGAAATATAGAACAAATTTTATTAGTTAAAAGAAGCCTATTTTTTTATAAATACTGTTGGTGGTTATAGGAATAGATAACGCCTGACTATGTTAGCAGGCATGGCGCTTAATCTTCCCATACTAGTTTCCAGTGACATGGCCTGCCAATCAGTTTACAACCAGATCCCCTATTACTGGTGCATTTACCTGAATTTACCCAAGGGCAACTAATACTAGTGGCATCGATGAGGACAAAGCCGGTAGCTTGTCAAAGGTCCCCCCCCATTTGCCCTGCCCATGCATGAACAGGTAAGGATTGATGCCCACTCAAGCCTCCCTTTCCAGAGCTTGAACACGGCCAAAATACCACATGAGATGTGGGGCAAGTATACTACTATACTAGTACAAAAGTTGTTTGTTTATCTTTAAAGTATACTCAAAACAATGAAAATATGGAAACTTAATAAATCTGCATTTTGCTGTCAGAAGTCAACAAACTACTACATGTTGCATAGCAGCAAAAGCACAGAATTAAAACATTGACATCACAGATCTTAAAAATAAATAAATCAATAAAATAAAATAAATAAATAAATAACTTAATATATATATTATATTATATATATATGTATATATGTACTGTATATACGGTTCAAGTTCAAGTTCAAGTATGTTTATTGAGATAAGCAATAAATACATCTCAAAGGGATAGAGTAGCTTAGGCTATTTCTACCCCCCCTCTACTTCAAGTCCCTCAAGGGGCGCACAAATTCAGTGAGTACAAATAGACATATAACAGTACAAGAATCCCATTTAACATTGCATACAGCAAGTACAGCATATAATTGTTACATTCTTGGGGCAAAATTCTTGTAGCTCCTAAGTATACTGTCTATTATACCATTATCACACATCCAAACAATTTGATGTGGTACACTATTTATTTCCTTATTTCTATATTTTTCAATAAGGTGACACTCTAATACATAATGTTCTAAGGTGTGGGCGTACGGCATACTACATAATCTACACTCCTTATCTTTTTCACTGACATCAAACCGTATTGCCAGATATATTTATATCCTAATCGTAATCTCATGTAAATTGAATCCTTCCAAGTAGACTTTCCTTTACCATAAGTGAAGGACGAATTTGTATTTATTATTGAATAATTCTTAAGTGTGTTACTACTGTCCACCATTGCCATTCTCTTTATCATTTCTTCACCCTCCTGAATCACCTTGAGTCTTGTTTTTATTTGTTTCAAGGTTAACTGACATACAACATCAACAAGAGTTTTTTCAGTGGCTCTCTTCGCTATGTCATCAACTACCTCATTCAACAGTATTCCCACATGGGAAGGGATCCACATGAATCTTACTTTATACCCAGTTTTTTCTAGTCTCTTAACATTCTCTCTACACTCTATCACAATATTATACGGTATATACGGTATATTATAAAATATTATACAAGTATATACGGTATCATATTGTAAACAGCCAACAACAATGGGCCTACGGTATATTGGCCTTTAAATTTTGTTGAGGCTATCTAGCCAGTATTCACTCACCAAATAATGGTTCCACCTTGGATCTGTCTTTCAGTATGACATCTTCTATGACACACTTCCGTTTCTTTGCTGTAAAAGAGGATTTTTCCTCGCCTCCTCCGGCCATGATGAAGAGCGTTGTGCCAGTCAGCCAACACCACGACGCAGCTATTCATACAATAACACTTGGGAGCCGGGACCAGAGATCCGTAGCTCAACCCCCGCAAGAGCAGCTAGATGAGCATAAGTGTAGTGAACGTAGTTTACAGCACGCGAGGGATGATGGGCAGCAATGACCGTCTGCCTCAACATGTGGACACCTAAACTAACCGCCTTCCACCAATCAGCGTATGATTTCAGACTGAGAGCTTATAGAAAAACCAATCAACATGCAGTCTGATTCTGATACTGAGCCAATCACGGCGCTCAGCTGCTTGAGTCGCCAACGATCGTCTGGATAAATGTTTACATGCAACGGATGGCAAGGGGTCTGAAATATAATGAATCAACACAACAACAATAACAACAACAACAACAACAACAACAACATCATCATCATCATCATCATCATCATCATCATCATCATCATCATCATCATCATCATCATCATCATCATCATCATCATCATCATCATCATCATCATCATCATCATCATCATCATCATCATCATCATCATCATCATCATCATCATCATCATCATAATAATAATAATAATAATAATAATAATAATCTTCTATGTATGTACTTTTATCTGAATAAACATTTTGATTTTGATTTTTTTGGATTTTGATAATAATAATAATAATAATAATAATAATAATAATAATAATAATAATAATAATAATAATAATAATAATAATCTTCTATGTATGTACTTTTATCTGAATAAACATTTTGATTTTGATTTTTTTGGATTTTGATAATAATAATAATAATAATAATAATAATAATAATGATAATAATAATAATAATAATAATAATAATAATGATAATAATAATAATAATAATAATAATAATAATAATAATAATAATAATAATAATATATTTCCCTTAAATGCACCTAGTAAGATGGCTATAGGGTTCCTCTGCATCCCTTCCACCACAGCTCACAGGATGGCTATAGGGTTCCTCTGTATCTCTTCCACCACAGCTCACAGGATGGGTACCTTACGTTACCTTACCTTGCAGTTATCTTGCGATAATTTCGCGGTTCAACGTCCCCGCGGCTCGATCCCCGACCAGGCCTCCTGGTTGCTGGACTGGTCAACCAAGCTGTTGGACGCGGCTGCTCGCAGCCTGACGTATGTACTACAGCCTGATTGATCAGGTATCATTTGAAGGTGTTTATCGAGTTCTTCCTTGAACACTGTGAGGGGTCGGCCAGTTATGCCCCTTATGTGTAGCGGAAGCGTGTTGAACAGTCTCGGGCCTCTGATGTTGATAGTTCTCTCTCAGAGTACCTGTTGCACCTCTGCTTTTCAACGGGGGTATTCTGCACATCCTGCCATGCCTCCTGGTCTCATGTGGTGTTATTTCTGTGTGCAGGTTTGGGATCAGCCCCTCTAATATTGTCCATGTGTCCATGATCAGTCCAGCAACCAGGAGGCCTGGTCGACGACCGGGCCGTGGGGACGCTAAGCCCCGGAAGCACCTCAAGGTAAGGTATGTGTAAATTATTATGTATTTCTCCCGCCTGCATGCACTTTAGAGAATACAAATTACAGAATACATTTTAGTCGGTTCCAATAGTTTAGATGTTTTACTGAGTGAATTCTAGCAGTAAAAGATCTCTGTACGCTCTCCATGTCAGCAATTTATCCAGCTTTGAAAGGGGCTGTCATTTTACAACAGTATTCCATTCTAAAGAACACTAGCGTCTTGAAAAGCATCATAATCGGTACAGCATCTCTAGTATGAAAGGTTCTTGTTATCCAACCTGTCATTTTTCTTGCAGTTGTGACGGCTACTTTATTGTGTTCTTTAAAGGTAAGGACCTAGATTCAGGAAGCTCTGTGTATTTGTTCGTAAGTGGGTTTGCTACGAAGGTTCCTAAGTGCGCCCTAAGAAGATGATTAGGTGCGATTCAATAAGGTATACTTAGGAAGAAAATTGTTGGTTCACCTGCGTGCCGATAGAGGTCACTACTGTGTTTCGTTTGGCCAATCAGAGAGCAGCAACATTCTTCATATTGAAGATTTAGCGCTGGCTTATCGCAGCTCTACTGCCTCCTATTTAAGTCGAATTTTCTTATAAAATTAGTATATTTCGAAGTAAAACAATGTTTTTTCAACTTCTACAGCCAGCACCGACATTGTAGTAAACAAATATGTTACATTTGTTGTTTACCTACGTAATTCTAAGAGATACTGTGTAGCTGTCCTTGTTGCTCGGAAGATGCGCTGACAATTATTGTATATATTTACTGAATTTACCCAAGGGCCACTAACTATCTAGTGACCTCGAAGAGGACAGAAAGCCGGCGGCTTGTTAAAGGGCCCGCCAATTGTCTTAATGATATTTTTTAGCTGGAATTTGGCATTTACGGCTTCAGCGGGTAGGCGGTTCCATGGGTTTATAGTCCTCTTGGTGGAAAAAAAACATCTGTTTTCAGTCCTACTTGAGAGAACATACTCTCCAACACTATATCTGTGATTGTCCTGTTATCAGTGACTTCATACCAAATGGTATGAGGTATTTTGAGCTCTGTAATTACTTCATACACTCAGGAATATTGGAAGATATTCTTGTGCTGCACCCAGATTTTGCCAGTGGAGGCTAATAGATCAGCATTAAGTATTTTGTTCTCTCCTAATTCCATGTATGACTGGCCATCCTGTGAGGTGAGGATGTTGGGTGAGCTGGTAGCTGGTTTTTGATCTACACTGTGTGGTCCTTTATACAGAATAGGGAAGCAGCACATTGCTGTGTATACCTAAACATGTTTAAAAATACATTGTTTGAGAGGAGTTTTGTAGAAACTGGTAAGAGTAATTATAATATAATGTTTCCATGATTCAGTGCTTACCTCTTGTGAAAATTGCTTAGAGTTGTTTAGTCAGAGTTGATTTGTTTTTTGTATTGAGGCTGGTATTTTCTAAATTGATTCCATGTACAGTATGTCTAACCATCCTGTGAGATGGGAGTATTAGATAAATTTATAGCTAGTTTTTTATCTACACTGTGTAATATTCCATATAGACTAGGGTAGCAGCACATTGCTGTGTATACCTAATCTTCTTAATAAAAAAAAATCAGTAATAAAGATTTTAAATTATAGTTTGTATTACAAATACAGTACTGTATTATCCTTATTAAATCATGTTGACCATGGATCATTAAGATCTCATGTTGATATGTAATACAAGTCATATTTGAACTGCTAATCATTCATTAAATTGTGCATTATGTCTCAATTTTTCACTTCCTTGGATATACTGTACAGTACAAAAAGATAGGATAAAAATAAACCAGTAATATTTCTTTCATTATATTTTTCATTTAAATAACTGCATCAATATTTTTACAGCTGACAGGATTTGTTTTCCCATACAGGTGCATTATTTGTTAAAAAAAATTTGGTTTATTGTTACACACAATGGTGCTACATAGCCTTCCCAGCTTGGTGCCTTCTTTTAATACTTACTGATTAAAAAATAAATAAATACATTTTATTCAGGAAAAGTACATACAGTTGATTTACAAACATAATGATGGATTTATAGGCAGAGCTAGTACATACAATACCTAAAGCCACTAATACTCATAGCATTTCAGGCAAGGTGTGGGGGGGAAAAAAACACAGACTAAAACTTAATAGTAATCGGGATTAGGTATAAATTGTGTTGAAAGAAGGAATAAAAAATACAAAAAGGGGGTTAACATAGCATAAATCAGCAATTGCACATGTTGGTGAACAGCGTTGTTTAAAAAAATAGCAAGACATGGGTTGACATTTAGGAGGTAAGTTAGGTTACATGGAGTTAATTTGGCAGTACTTGGTTTAACTCAAACTGGTTGAGAGAGGTACAGCCTTTGACATGATTCGGGAGGTCATTCCACATTCTGGGTCCCTTGATTTGTAGAGCACTTCTAGTTTGGTTACACACAGCCAAATTGAGTAACAGGAAGAGGTCTTGGACACAAATTTGTTCCATGCTAAATGTAGAGGAATCAGCTGAGTATTCCTCAAATAAAATAAGTTGCCTCAGCTTATAAGGTAAATAAAATAAGCATTTCTCAAATAAGTAGCTGCCTCACCTCACTGCCTTACTGCTACATAGCCTTCCCGGCATGGTGCCTTCTTTTGATAATTAATTGTTCCACACCCAAATTGTATAACAGGAAGAGGTCTTGGACCCCTACTTCCCTCTATCTTTTTTAATAATCTATATAGTCATAATTATAGCTTTAAGTATTCAATGAATAAAGTTTTTGACATTTTTACCCTTTTCCTTACCTAACATCATTTGTGCAGCATATTTTTATTTTATGTCTCACCCAGATTTAATTTCAAAATAAAACCAAACTAAATAAATTAGAAATGGGTATGTATAGCTAAGGTACACCCTTACTACTAGGTGAACAGGCGCATTTGGTGATAGTAAATGATCCCATCAGGCAGGGCTCATCACCTTCTCTCATATTTCATGTTCACCAGTGTTTATTTACTTAATAACTACTGGTATAATATCTTGCTATTATAAAACTAATTCTACTATCATCAAACACATATTTACTTCAAGTTTCAAGCAGAGAATGCATATATAACTAACACGAAGGATTCCTCTTCACTAGATTCACCAGCTATAATATTTTGGTCATGTTCCAATATCATAAATCGATCCCAGTGTTATGTAGTAGAGAAAAAATTACTTATATCCAGTTTACGTAAAGCTACGAGTGGTCGAAACCACACTTAAATCCAGGAATGAACTTACGAAGGTTTTTCCACTTAGGGTAGTTAATTGAATACGGATGTAGCCGCCACGAAGGCGCTAAGACGGAAAACGCTCTTAGCCAAGAGGAAAAACCTTCGTAAGTACCTTCCTGAATCCGGCCCCAGGTCGTGTAACTTTTTGCACATCCTAGTCCATGGGTTAAGGTGCACATCTGTGGTTATCCACAACATTGGTTCGATCGTGCTGTCCTGCTCTAAAGATTATATCATTGATTTATCACATTGTGTTCAATATCTTTATACATTTAATATTTTTTATGTTCGACATACAATACTGTGGTGTAAATACTTTCTAATGAAAGGATTCTAAATGGGAAATTGTAAACAACGCCACACCTTAGGGATGGCATGTGACTGAAAGCTTTATTGTACAGATTTTAATGGACAACAAGATCCACAGCATTCACCCTTTATTTGTGCACATGATAGGACATACATTTGTGCATAATTTGATGCAGAAATCCCATGGAAAAAGCACTGTTTGAATTTTTTAGTAATATTAATTTAAAATTATCAGTCTTGGAGGAATTCTGCATTATCTAGATGCCAAATTCATTGTACAGGTCACTGGCTAGATTAAAATCCCTATCTTGGACCAGGTTCCCATGTAGTACAAAATCCACTGAATTTATATTCAATATAGTATTGTATAGTGAATATATACAGTATAGTAACGGGAGGAACACGCAGTCAACAAGGTAGTACCGATAAAATCCTGATATACCATATAATTCAACATGACAAATGCACTATTGAAAGGAGAAGATAATTATATATTATGGTAAAAGGTTTACTATGAAATACAAAAGTACATATTTAACAATAATACATATGGCCTGCATTAATATATATTTTATACACTAAGTATAGTACTGTATAAACTGTTATACATACTGTACTTACAACCTGTAACTATATTTTAGAAATTCTAAATTCTGATACAGTCAAAATAAGAAATTAAGGAATGATATGTTTCCTTTGTAACCATAAAACAACAACTTTGCATAACTAAGCAAAATGGAAGAGGAGGCAGTCCTAAAAGAGGAATTAACAATTTACTGTAGAATCTGTCTTTATCCCCATGAACGCCCCTCTGATGGAGTAACCACAACTGAAACCTATTCAGGTAGCCCTATCTTAACATGCTCTTCTGATTTGTCCTCTTTCCTTTATGTCTAAGAATTATTAGCCAGCAGTAACTGGTTGGAGTTAATGTAATTTCATGATCAAAAAGATATTATGCAGTTGATGTCACCTCGAAGAAAACTATAAAATCAGTGCTAGTGACTGATAACTTTGCCTGTCATCCAATCAGGTGACAGCCTGGCTCTACTGAATGGACAGTACTGTACTGTACTCCAAAAATCTCCCTTCCCCCATACTGACTGCCTACCATTCCACTCCCAATTCCCTTTCACTCTTCTATTTCTAACGTGGTGATCAAGTCTTCCTTTTATGTCTAATATGGAGGCTATCTACTGTACTAATGTGGTTGTCACTCGAGGATCAACTCGTATGGTACTTCATATTCCAGGATATTTCAAGCTTTGACCTTCATGCTATTGCCTTTTACACTGGCATGAATGACATGATAATGTTATGGGACAATACAAATTTGTCCATTTGTTAAAGAAAAAAAAAGACAAGCTGCTTACAAGAAACTTTTGGATGGGAAGTATAACAAGAATTATATAGTGCAGGCTACACAAATTAAAAGATTAACAAACCAAGCCATTTTGTAACTCATGCACATCATCAAATGTTGGCACTGTTCCATATTGCACATGATAATACAAACCTGGCACCATTAGCTAGTTTATTCAAACTAAAATTGTCACTGTCATTCAGCAGTACAATTTTAATACAAGTATGGTGAGGCAATTATACATTTCCATTCAACCAAAAACAATCGATAATATAGAACTGTTTATATATTGGACCATGGAGGTGTCATTGGCTGTGGGTTTTGAAGGTAGGACATCACAACTGCAGAAATGGACAACCTGAAATGTTAATATAATTAGTAAATTATTTGTGACAAGCAAATAAAAGTATATTTGTTTAATTATGATAATTTACTTTGAAAATCAGAACTATTAGCCAGTAACAATGGGTTGGATTAATGTAATTTAAATTACATTCAATAACAAAAGACAATTATGCAAGTGTTGTCACCCTTAGGAAAATCATGAAGTCAATGCTATAGTGACTGACAAGTAAGCTCAGAAAACTACTGACAGGGCTCTCCCAAAAATAACAAATCAGAGCAAGAGAGATTGTTGAAACACAGGGAATACAGAGGACATACTCAGCACACAAACACAATAAAGTACATAAATTATTGGGACCATTTGAAGCTCCCAAAATGTACTCTGGAAAGGAGACAAGAGAGGTATCATGTACTGTATACATGGACTGAACTCCAGGTCCAAAATTTGCACAGTATTATAACATAGTGGAGCGAACAATATGGTAGGAAATGCAGAATAGCGCAAGTGAAGAAAAAATGTGCCACAGAAACAGTCATAGAACACTGTATGAATATCCAGGTCCAAAATTTGCACAATATTATAACAGATGCTATACCGATGATGATACTTTTCAAAACGCTTGTGCTCTCTAGAGTGGAGTACTGCTGCACAATGACAGCCCCTTTCAAAGCTGGAGAAATTGCTGACCTGGAGAGTGTGCAGAGATCCTTTACTGCTAGAATCCACTCAGTAAAACATCTAAACTATTGGGACCGACTAAAGAGCCTAAATCTGTACTCCCTTGAGCGCAGGCGGGAGAGATACATAATAATTTACACGTGGAAAATATTAGAGGGGCTGGTCCCAAACCTGCACACAGAAATAACATCACATGAGACCAGAAGACATGGAAGGATGTGCAGAATACCCCCGTTGAAAAGCGGAGGTGCAACAAGTACTCCGAGAGAGAACTCTATCAACATCAGAGGCCCGAGACTGTTCAACACGCTTCCACTACACATAAGGGGCATAACTGGCCGACCCCTCACAGTGTTCAAGAGAGAACTGGATAAGCACCTCCAAAGGATACCTGATCAACCAGGCTGTGACTCATACGTCAGGCTGCGAGCAGCCGCGTCCAACAGCCTGGTTGATCAGTTCAGCAACCAAGAGGCCTGGTCGACGACCGGGCCGCGGGGACGCTAAGCCCCGGAAGCGCCTCAAGGTAACCTCAAGGTAAGGTAAGGTAGTGGAGCGAACAATATGGTAGGAAATGCAGAATAGCGCAAGTGAAGAATAAAGGTGCCACAGGAACAATCATAGAACACTGTATGAATATCAAAGGACCACGGCTCCTTAATATCCTCACAGCAAATAAAATAAGTATGGCTGGAACAAAAGTATTTCTTCAAGAAAAAATTAGAGTTTCCTGCAAGAAGTGCTGGACTAACTAGATTGTAAGTGGGAATATGGCCCTGCAGGCCACTCCAAGCAACAGTCTACTGGACCAAGATCTTGCACGTCATGCCTGGCCCAGGCCAGGCTTGGAGAAAAGAAATCCCAGAACCCCCTTATCCAGGTACAAATCCAGATCCAGGTAATGAAATGCCCTTTTCAGGCATGTAGTCAATCGCTCACCTCCCAGTCCTGTTCTCTTCCTTATAGAATATTTGGGGGTTCCATTTGGCTCAACGAGCGGGGATGGCAGGCTAGCTGGGACTTTAGGTGACCTGACCCACCATATGATGGTGGTCAGGCACATCATGGTTCAACCTGTCCTCTTGGAAATAACGTCGCTTTTCGTTCGAATGCATGCTATATCCAAAAATGAACGTAATTTGAAATGAAATTGGCTCACGAAAGTGACATACTGTCGCGTTTTCTCTAAGTCCTCTGGCTTACTTGGAAAGGTTAGGAGAGGAAACTTTCATTTAACGTTTTTCATAGCTTTTGAAACTTGAGGACAATTTCCTGCCCTCCTAACCTACGAGAGGACCCTTAACTTACTGTTTTGAAACAAAATCCAAAATTTATTTTTATTTTTTTATTTTTAAATTACGTCCATTTTTGGCCATATGGGCAAACGACCAAATTCAGACGTAATTTGTAAGAGGACAGGTTGCACAGTTAGGGTATTTACCTCGTCGCAATGTTTATTTGCCTTAGTACACCAGGTTTTGGCCTTGTGTAAAGTAAAGTATATGTTAAAATGTGACATGCTATGAGGACAGGTTGTACCTTTATGGGTTTAGTAATATACAAATTTCAGAAGAAAACAAGATGAACCTTACATGAAGCTGCTGAGCATTTGTTTCGTATCGTCATTGACTCTCGAGTTGGCAAAGCTGATGCAGGAGCAGTATAGCGCAACCCAAGCACACCACTTCAACTGCAAGTAAGAAATAATGAGTTCACTATAGAGTATCATTTATAACAACAATGTCTAAAATTTCTATAATCATAGTTTTAATAATACAGTATTTGGAGGATTAAAATTCATAAAGTGAGTAGAAATCACATTCCTCAATATAAGTATTATAAGATTAAAACCCTAAATAAGAAAATGATCCAAGATAAAGTCTGATATTATTTACTTAAAACATGTACTGTACTATATATGTGAAAATTAAGCATTGAATACTGTATAATTAAACATCTTTTTCTGGTAGGCCCTTGATTTACCCATCTTCCACCAGATGACAACCCTGAGGTTACCTGAGGTTTCAATCAACTTGCCTTAAGGTCAACACTTCAAAAACGAAGGGTGAACAGGAGCACTGTCCAGAGCGAACGATGTACTAGAACCCCTACCCCAGCCAGGAACCAGGAGATATGGATCTACAAATGGCCCAAAGCTGGATCCGAAGAACTCAACTGAAGCAGACTGAGGCTAAAATACTGCACTGCCAGCTATCAAAGATTGATCTACCTTCCCTTCCCGCCCAACCACTTGAGCTAGACAGTAGAGCGAAGGCCCATTTTTTTGCAAGCCGGTTTTCAATCCCCGACTGTCCAAGTGGTTGGGCACAATTTCGTCCCCATGTCCCATCAAAAATCCTTATATTGATCCCTTCCAAATGCTATATAGTTATAATGATTTAGTGATATCTCCTAATAATTCCCTTCCCTTCCCTTTCCCTCCAGAAAGTAGAAAGGGTGTAAAAAGAGAGGCAAACCGCAAGGAATACAACTAAGAAGATTCCTGATGATCTAGAACTGCACGCTGGAAGCACGACAGGCCGCATATAGTGTAAATATGCAACCACATCCCACAGCAGCAGCTCAAACAACTAGAGCAATGCTATCAAGGCAATCTTTGAAGACAACACAAATGGTGAAACCAGCTGGGAAGAACCCTGCTCTAAACATAATTACACCTGATCAACCAGGCTGTGACTCATACGTCAGGCTGCGAGCAGCCGCATCCAACAGCCTGGTTGATCAGTCCGGCAACCAGGAGGCCTGGTCGACGACCGGGCCGCGGGGACGCTAAGCCCCGGAAGCACCTCAAGGTAACACTGAGAAGAGCTCCAGAGTTGCACAAAAATGGAGACCCTATGCCAAATGGATCTAAAATTTGTGGTCCAACATGATCTATTACAGTATGTACTTATCATTTTGACAATGGCATATGATAGAGCAATCATTGGCAAACAATTCCATTTAAAAATCATAATTACAGTATGACAATTATTGGTGGTCCCAACATAACATAATGACCAGGATTTACACAAACTCAACCATTCTTGACATAAATCCCAGTAAATTGAGGGTACCGGTAGTATAGTCGAGTTCGTTCTTGACTCGCAATCTAGAATTCTGGGTTCAAATCCCAGGCAAGATAGAAATGGCGGGTGTGTATCCTATCACCTAATGTACCTGTTCACCTAGCAGGAAATTGGTACCCAAAAGTCAGTCAGCTTATTGTGGGGTTGTATACTGGGGAGGGTCAGTAATTAGACCCTAGGGATAGGGGGGGAACCTGGATACACACCTAACATGTACTGTATGTATAACCTGGCTGCCAGTCCTCCAACACAATGAATTATTATTATTAATAAATTATTCGCAAAAAATTCTTTTATGATGCGTCTTGATTATGGCATATGATACTGATCACGGATAATTTGGTATTAAAATTATAGATGTACACACACACAACTTTATTGAAACCAAACATTCAAAAGGAGAGACCTTTTTCACCAAGCTTGAGAGAGGAAATGAGGAAGGGATAGTCTCACACCCTCCCTCCCTCTTCCCCCATGCCCAGCATTCAGCCGACTGCTGTTGCTTTGTCACACTTTTGGCTCACTTCATGCTCATGCCATAAATTTTTCAGTAAAGTGAAAATGTATTTTGACTTAATTACAATCTTCGGCACAATAATTACCGAATAATGGACATCCATGTTAGTCACAAGGGTTGAGTTGACGGTTCTCCAACCTCCTATCAATTAAAAAACTAGAAAGATCAGACCTATGTGACAGGTATTGAAGTATTATTAGTGTGACTCCAACTGTACACACAGAAGATGATGCAAGGCACCAACATGGCACACGAGTCAGAATCAGACATAACACACACTAAAATACCCAGCAACAGGCCTGGCCACGTGGACCGAGTCCCAAGCAGTACTGATGTAATGGCAACTCAAAAGGAGAAGCCCTGACTAGGACAACACCCAGAATCTTGAAAAATATTACTGGTGGGAATGGGTAATACAAACTAGCTACAAGGCAGAGAGTTGAGAAACTAAATCAGAATGAATGAACAGCTAAGGGCACACAAGATGGGTGCCTTAAACTGACAAGTGAAGCATGAATATAAACAATACAAAAAGCATGGCTCCCACAGAAAATGTTCCCATGAATGCCAACATCACTTACATACAATATACAGTAGTTCATAAAATACGAGTTGAAAACAAAAAAAACTGAGCAAGCTAGTGCCAGGATGAATAGGGATGATAGTGGTAGACAATAGGGATGATACCGTGGGCTTCAGAACAGACCCTATAATGCCAGAAACCCAAAACTTACTCTCATCATTAGACCACACATGCTGAAGATCATGCCTAGTACATTCATGTAGTCAGTAGTTGGATCTTCACCAGGGGCCCCTGGAGTCCCTTGTGCTGATGGTTTGTACCTGTCAATGGTCAAATTACATTATATTGCAGTTGGTATGTATAAAAATGTAATATTAATGTATTATTATTATTACTGTATCAGTAAGGTGTTATTGATCAAATAAGTAACATTAAAGCATGAGTGCGAAGGCAAATAAAATGAATTCAATAAACACAGGTTTTATAATACTCTTTGCAAGAGGTGATTAGTTATGGAAAATCAGGAGGGAAGATGAGAGAACATATTACAAATACAAACAACAATGAAGTTCAATAATTACTGTACACAAACCCTCACAAAAGTAACATTATTTGAAAAAAAAAATACAGCACTGAATGTAATGAAACACCATTTTCTGGGTGAGCCCAGAGGCTCCCTGGAGCCTACAAGGCTCTCCACAGAAAAGATTTTGAAAAGTTTTTTACTTGTATCGTACTTAAGTATCATTTCCCATTGGGACAAAGCCAGTTAGGTTTATCAAGGTCCCCTCTAGGCCAACTACTAGTCTTTCCCAAGATGCAACCAACAATAGTTGCCCAACTCCTAGGTACTTATTTACCGCTAGGTGAACACAGGCATCGGGCAAAAGCAAACGTGCCAAACGTCCCTGTCCTGCGGCAGAAATCAATCCCGAACGTTTCAATTGCGAGCTGACTGTGTTGACCACTACACTACAGTATTTTGAGGTTATCTTGAGACGATTTCGGGGCTTAGCGTCCCCGTGGCCCAATCCTCGACCAGGCCTCCTTTTTGTTACACCCCCCAGGAAGCAGCCAGTAGCAGCTGTCTAACTCTCAGGTACTTATTTGTTGCTAGGTAACAGGGGCATCAGGGTGAAAGAAACTCTGCCCATTTGTTTCCACCTCCACTGGGGATCAAACCCGGAACCTTAGGAATACAAATCCGGAGCGCTGTCCACTCAGCCGTTAGGCCCCCCTGACACTACAATATTATTCACTACAATGGGTTATTTGTACAAATGAATCGCCATTATCTGTACATTCTTGTAAAGCCACTAATATGCATAGCATTTTAGGCAAATCTTAAAGCTAACGCAAAATTTGCAGTGAATTTTAAATTATTGTACAAGGGAAACAGTTAATCTTAAGAGAACAAATCTACAAGGGGCCGTGACGAGGATTCGAACTTGCGTCCAAGAGCATCCCAGACGCTGCCTTAATCGACTGAGCTACGACATGGTATAAGAATTGCAACCAGAAATTCTTCTGAATTTACTTGGATCCTGCAGCCTCTCCGAGAGACAAACCAGGATTTTACACAACTCCCCCCATGCACTCGAGCTATGTCAATAGGCCGTTCTACCTCTTCGCCCTTACTTCATTATACACAGAAATCACAATAGCGTGACATCTAAGCTAAGCTAATTGTTAAGCGAGAGGTAAGGTAGTAATAAGGGTGATGAGAAATTATGTTGATGGAGTGCATTTGTAGATAGTACAGCACTAGATGAGTAATTAGCACAATGTGGGATACTAAAGTGAAGACATTGGGTTAGGAAATTCCACACATTTGGTCTCTCTATATAGAGACCTGCATTGAGAATCTTAAGAGATATTTCAGCAGTGATGTTCATGCAGAACATCACAAACATTCGTATTTCATACAATTCGGAAGTTTAAAATCTGAGTTAGTATTAAGGAACAGAGCTTTGCAAGTGTTTATAATGTGAAGAGAATGAGGAGTACGGATTAAATGTTTAGTATGTCCAGGGGTTTGAGCAAAGAGGCTCTATGTTGTCTGAAACAGAATTTATTATAGTTGAGGGTATCACAGTGTAATCAACTCTCATACCAGGAACAGTTGAGGGCCACAGCACTAACAACACTTCAAACCAGACATGACTTAGCAGACCTCATTGAAATTTTAAAATACTGAACAATTTGGAGGATGTTGATCCAGATAATGTCTTATAAAAGCTCAACAAACCACAACATAGGACTGAAAACAAGAGATGCCTTTTACCCCCATACGGTTATAAACCCATGGAACTGCCTACCTGCCAAACATAATTGCCCAAACTCTTACATTTTAAAATCCAACTGGAAAAAAATAATCAAGGCAAATGAGGGGACTTTGGACAAGCTTTTCTGTTCTCGTCGAGGCCACTAATACGTTAGTGGCCCTCAGGTAAAGTCAGGTAAAAATCGGTTGCCTTCCCCCTTGACTCCCAATTGGGGATCCTGGGTTCAATTCCCAGTCAGGACAGATATGGCTGGGCACATTTCCTTTCACCTAATTCTTTTGTTCACCTAGCAGTAAACAGATACTCGGAAATTAAACAACTGTTGTGGGTAGGATGATATAAATACTGTACTTTGTAAAGAAAACCAGATACAGTACTGTAATAACAAAATATATTTAAATTAAGATTATAGTGCATTTTAAAATCTGGTTATGTGGTCGCTGATGGAGAGTTTCCATAAATAAGTAACTAACATGAAACTGGCCGCTAACAGTTTCATGTCAATGGCTGCTTCGGCCAGCTGCATTTAGTTCAATAAACATTTCTGTATATTACCTGTTGATGGTTTTAACAATTCTTCACACACAGCCTGGCCTTTATACGGGTCATGAAAGGTCTACCAGAACCTAGTGAGTTACTTGAAACACCTAACATTTTTATGCAAACTTTGTACAAAATTATTAATTACTACTATACACTGATAACACAACTGTTGTTTTCCAATAGTTGTGTTAGTCCTACATTGCTTTTTTATCACTAGTAAAACGGTCTGTAATAATGTGTCACCCTGTACACATGACTGTTCACCAATGGATTGGAAAATTTACCTAACCTTACCCAGGCTAACTCAAACCAACCAAGCCTAACACAGCCTAATCTTGGCTAATACATCCTAACGTATCAAACTTTATGGATGGTACTTTTTGGACATGAAATAATTCGACGATGCTCGTTTTCCCGTTTGTTAAAACCATATACACTATACTGTTATGGTAGGATGTATTAGCTTAGGTTAAGCTGTACTGGACTCCATTGGTTTGGGTTAGGTTGATTCTTGGTTTGGTTAGTTTAGGTTGGGTTGAGCTAGGTTATCTTGAGATGATTTCGGGGCTTAGCGTCCCCGCGGCCCGGTCCTCGATCAGGCCTCCTTTTTTGTTACACCCCCACCAGGAAGCAGCCCGTAGCAACTGTCTAACTCCCAGGTACCTATTTACTGCTAGGTAACAGGGGCATCAGGATGAAAAACATTTTGCCCATTTGTCTCTGCCTTCACCGGGGATCGAACCCGGAAACCCTAGGTTAGATAGGTTTTAGCATTTGTTTGCGAGTCATCGTGGATGTGGTATGACTTTTATCTGATTTAATATGGTCTTATCTGTCAAAACTAAAAATTAAGTAAAAATCTTATATACCTTCTTGTATATAAATAAATAAATGAGCTTTGTTTAACCCTCGCCATTTCTTTTCAAACTCCAAACAAAATGGGAGTAAAAAATCATTTCAACAAGGCTAGTTTTCTGATAAAAATGTACTACTAAGTTAGACTTGGTTATGTTATATGGATTAGGTTGTTTTATCATTAATCATTATCGTTTTAAGTCTGCTAACTAAGCATCTTGTATACGTAATGACCTATACCCCCTACAGCAAAAATACCGAACTATAATACCCTAAATCCCACCCATATAGGTGTACAGACAAGTAATTCTTTAAACATCACACCAAAGCATTGTACAGAGACAAGAAAACCCATGCCTATATAAGAACGAATTGTCCATATGATGACCTACTAACTTCCTCCCCCACACACACACAGATCCTCATCATTACACAATAATAACATCTTGCACTACAATATCCCCCCTACATTTACTTACCTAACAATCTTATCCACTCTCCGTGGGTCAGAGCTGTTGTTTGACGTCTGCATTTTGAGTGGGAATGTTGCTGGCGAGCTGCTCCTGTATGTCGTCTGCTGGTCCACAACAGTGCTGGTGGAGGCCGAGGGTTCCGGGCCACGGGGACCTCGGTTGCCAGATCCAAACTGCGGTAAGTACCGAATTTGTAATAAGAGTAATATATATATATTGTATATAATGTATATATTGTTAAATATGACCGAAAAGGTAAGATTAATAATTCTACCACGAATTTTCTCAATATTTCTTATGTTTCTTTTTTACTGTGGATGGTAATTGAAAAATCAATTCTCCAAAATTCATTTTTATTTCTAGTCTGACGCGAGGCTTGAACGCGTTTCGTAATAACTTGTTACATTTTCAGAGACTTTAGTTTATACACACACAACTGTAACCTGAGAACACTAAACAGAGTTTTACTTATGCTAACATTAAACAGCTTGTCTTATATACTCGCATTTGGGTGAGGTGATGTGTTGCAACAGTTTTGGAAGAGGTGAACAAACTTTTGACCAACGCAGAACATGGAACAATGGGTATAAATTGGATAAATGAGAGGGAAGAATGGAAGTAACTGCAAAGGGCCTATTGACCCATACTTCCTCTTGATGCTTCTATATTGGTACGGAGTCTTGAAGTGAGTAGAATATAGTTGTGCATCAATTGGCTGTTGATTGCTGGTGTTGACTTCTTGATGTGTAGTGCCTCACAGATGTCAAGCTGCCTGCTATCGCTGTATCTATCGATGATTTCTGTGTTTGTTAAGACTTCTCTGGTGATGGCCTGGTTGTGGGAAGAGATATGTTTCTTAATGGAGCCCTGTTGCTTATGCATTGTTAATCGCCTGGAAAGAGATGTTGTTGTCTTGCCTATATACTGAGTTCTTTGAGGCTTACAGTCCCCAAGTGGGCATTCGAAGGTATAGACGACGTTAGTCTCCTTTAAGGCGTTCTGCTTTGTGTCAGGAGAGTTTTTCATGAGTAGGTTGGCTGTTTTTTTGGTTTTATAGTAAATTGTCAATTGTATCTTCTGATTTTTGTCTGTAGGGATAACGTTCCTATTAACAATATCTTTCAGGACCCTTTCCTCCGTTTTATGAGCTGTGGAAAAGAAGTTCCTGTAAAATAGTCTAATAGGGGGTACAGGTGTTGTTAGTTGACTCTTCAGAGGTTGCATGGTGTTTCACCTTCCTTTTTATGATGTCTTCAATGAAACCATTGGAGAAGCCGTTGTTGACTAAGACCTGCCTTACCCTACAGAGTTCTTCATCGACTTGCTTCCATCCTGAGCTGTGGCTTACAGCATGGTCGACATAAGCGTAGACAACATTCCCCTTGTACTTGTCTTGGCAGCCAACCCTATGCCCTACGAAGAACCCACCCGAAGCCGGACAGACACCCACCTGGAGCCCGAACAGTCACCCACCCGGAGCCCGCCAGCTGAGTGAACCGCGGCCCGCCAGTTGAATGAAATGGAACCCATCAGTTGAGTACCTGGAGCCTGCCCCGAGCCCGACCAAGAACCCACCCAGAGCCCTACCGAGAACCCACCCCGATCCCTACAGAGAACCCACCCCAAGCCCTACAGAGAACCCACCCTGAGCCCGACCAAGAACCTACCCCGAGCCCTACAGAGGTACCCCAAGCCCGAGAGCCCACCCCGAGCTTGACAACCGAGAGCCAACCCTAAGCCCTACCAAGAACCCACCCCCAAGCCCTACCAAGAACCCAGCCCCAAGACCTACCAAGAACCCAGCCCCAAGACCTACCAAGAACCCAGCCCCAAGACCTACCAAGAACCCAGCCCCAAGACCTACCAAGAACCCAGCCCCAAGACCTACCAAGAACCCACCCCCAAGCCCTACCAAGAACCCACCCGAAGCCGGACAGACAACCACCTGGAGCCCGAACAGTCAAACACCCAGAGCCCGCCAGTTTAGTAAACCGGAGCCCGCCAGTTGAGTGAACCGGAGCCCGCCAGTTGAGTGAACTGGAACCCGTCAGTTGAGTACCTGGAGCCCGCCTCGAGCCCTACCGAGAACCCATCCCGATCCCTACAGAGAACCCGCCCCGAGCCCTACCAAGAACCCACCCCGAGCCCTATAGAGAACCCACCCCAAGCCCGACCAAGAACCTACCCCGAGCCCTACAGAGTTTCCCCAAGCCCGAGAGCCTATCCCGATCCCGAAAGAGCCCACCCCGAGCCTGACCGGGAGCCAACCCCAAACCCTACCAAGAACCCACCCCCAAGCCCTACCAAGAACCCACCCCCAAGCCCTACCAAGAACCCAGCCCTAATACCTACCAAGAACCCACCCCAAGCCCTACCAAGAACCCACCCGAAGCTGGACAGACACCCACCTGGAGCCCGAACAGTCACCCACCCGGAGCCCGACCAGTCAAACACCCGGAGCCCGCCAGTTTAGTAAACCGGAGCCCGCCAGTTGAGTGAACCGGAGCCCGCCAGTTGAGTGAACTGGAACCCGTCAGTTGAGTACCTGGAGCCCGCCCCGAGCCCTACCGAGAACCCACCCTGAGCCCGACCAAGAACCTACCCCGAGCCCTACAGAGGTTCCTTAAGCCCGAGAGCCTATCCCGATCCCGAAAGAGCCCACCCCAAACCCTACCAAGGACCCACACCCCAAGCCCTACCAAGAACCCACCCCCAAGCCCTACCAAGAACCCACCCCCAAGCCCTACCAAGAACCCAGCCCTAATACCTACCAAGAACCCACACCAAGCCCTACCAAGAACCCACCCGAAGCTGGACAGACACGCACCTGGAGCCCGAACAGTCACCCACCCGGAGCCCGACCAGTCAAACACCCGGAGCCCGCCAGTTTAGTAAACCGGAGCCCGCCAGTTGAGTGAACCGGAGCCCGCCAGTTGAGTGAACTGGAACCCGTCAGTTGAGTACCTGGAGCCCGCCCCGAGCCCTACCGAGAACCCACCCTGAGCCCGACCAAGAACCTACCCCGAGCCCTACAGAGGTTCCCCAAGCCCGAGAGCCTATCCCGATCCCGAAAGAGCCCACCCCGACCCCTACCGAGAACCCACCCCCCAAGCCCTACCGAGAACCCACCCCCCCAAGCCCTACCGAGAACCCACCCCCCCAAGCCCTACCGAGAACCCACCCCCCCAAGCCCTACCGAGAACCCACCCCCCCAAGCCCTACCGAGAACCCACCCCCCCAAGCCCTACCGAGAACCCCCCCCCAAGCCCTACCGAGAACCCACCCCCTCAAGCCCTACCGAGAACCCACCCCCCCAAGCCCTACCGAGAACCCACCCCCCAAGCCCTACCGAGAACCCAGCCCCAAGCCCTTACCGAGAACCCAGCCCCAAGCCCTTACCGAGAACCCAGCCCCAAGCCCTTATCGAGAACCCAGCCCCAAGCCCTACCGAGAACCCAGCCCAAAGCCCTACCGAGAACCCAGCCCCAATACCTACCGAGAACCCACCCCAAGCCCTACCAAGAACCCACCCGAAGCCGGACAGACACCCACCAGGAGCCCGAACAGTCACCCACCCGGAGCCCGCCAGTTTAGTAAACCGGAGCCCGCCAGTTGAGTGAACCGGAGCCCGCCAGTTGAGTGAACCGGAGCCCGCCAGTTGAGTGAACTGGAGCCCGTCAGTTGAGTACCTGGAGCCTGCCCCGAGCCCTACCGAGAACCCACCCTGAGCCCGACCAAGAACCTACCCCGAGCCCTACAGAGGTTCCTTAAGCCCGAGAGCCTATCCCGATCCCGAAAGAGCCCACCCCAAACCCTACCAAGGACCCACACCCCAAGCCCTACCAAGAACCCACCCCCAAGCCCTACCAAGAACCCACCCCCAAGCCCTACCAAGAACCCAGCCCTAATACCTACCAAGAACCCACACCAAGCCCTACCAAGAACCCACCCGAAGCTGGACAGACACGCACCTGGAGCCCGAACAGTCACCCACCCGGAGCCCGACCAGTCAAACACCCGGAGCCCGCCAGTTTAGTAAACCGGAGCCCGCCAGTTGAGTGAACCGGAGCCCGCCAGTTGAGTGAACTGGAACCCGTCAGTTGAGTACCTGGAGCCCGCCCCGAGCCCTACCGAGAACCCACCCTGAGCCCGACCAAGAACCTACCCCGAGCCCTACAGAGGTTCCCCAAGCCCGAGAGCCTATCCCGATCCCGAAAGAGCCCACCCCGACCCCTACCGAGAACCCACCCCCCAAGCCCTACCGAGAACCCACCCCCCCAAGCCCTACCGAGAACCCACCCCCCCAAGCCCTACCGAGAACCCACCCCCCCAAGCCCTACCGAGAACCCACCCCCCCAAGCCCTACCGAGAACCCACCCCCCCAAGCCCTACCGAGAACCCCCCCCCCCCCCAAGCCCTACCGAGAACCCACCCCCTCAAGCCCTACCGAGAACCCACCCCCCCAAGCCCTACCGAGAACCCACCCCCCAAGCCCTACCGAGAACCCAGCCCCAAGCCCTTACCGAGAACCCAGCCCCAAGCCCTTACCGAGAACCCAGCCCCAAGCCCTTATCGAGAACCCAGCCCCAAGCCCTACCGAGAACCCAGCCCAAAGCCCTACCGAGAACCCAGCCCCAATACCTACCGAGAACCCACCCCAAGCCCTACCAAGAACCCACCCGAAGCCGGACAGACACCCACCTGGAGCCCGAACAGTCACCCACCCGGAGCCCGCCAGTTTAGTAAACCGGAGCCCGCCAGTTGAGTGAACCGGAGCCCGCCAGTTGAGTGAACCGGAGCCCGCCAGTTGAGTGAACTGGAGCCCGTCAGTTGAGTACCTGGAGCCTGCCCCGAGCCCTACCGAGAACCCACCCTGAGCCCGACCAAGAACCTACCCCGAGCCCTACAGAGGTTCCCCAAGCCCGAGAGCCTATCCTGATCCCGAAAGAGCCCACCCCGAGCCTGACCGGGAGCCAACCCCAAACCCTACCAAGAACCCACCTCCAAGCCCTACCAAGAACCCACCCCCAAGCCCTACCAAGAACCTAGCCCTAATACCTACCAAGAACCCACCCCAAGCCCTACCAAGAACCCACCCGAAGCTGGACAGACACCCACCTGGAGCCCGAACAGTCACCCACCCGGAGCCCGACCAGTCAAACACCCGGAGCCCGCCAGTTTAGTAAACCGGAGCCCGCCAGTTGAGTGAACCGGAGCCCGCCAGTTGAGTGAACTGGAACCCGTCAGTTGAGTACCTGGAGCCCGCCCCGAGCCCTACCGAGAACCCACCCTGAGCCCGACCAAGAACCTACCCCGAGCCCTACAGAGGTTCCCCAAGCCCGAGAGCCTATCCCGATCCCGAAAGAGCCCCACCCCGAGCCCTACCGAGAACCCACCCCCCCAAGCCCTACCGAGAACCCACCCCCCAAGCCCTACCGAGAACCCACCCCCCAAGCCCTACCAAAACCCACCCCCCAAGCCCTACCAAAACCCACCCCCCAAGCCCTACCAAAACCCACCCCCAAGCCCTACCAAGAACCCAGCCCTAATACCTACCAAGAACCCACCCCAAGCCCTACCAAGAACCCACCCGAAGCTGGACAGACACCCACCTGGAGCCCGAACAGTCACCCACCCGGAGCCCGACCAGTCAAACACCCGGAGCCCGCCAGTTTAGTAAACCGGAGCCCGCCAGTTGAGTGAACCGGAGCCCGCCAGTTGAGTGAACTGGAACCCGTCAGTTGAGTACCTGGAGCCCGCCCCGAGCCCTACCGAGAACCCACCCTGAGCCCGACCAAGAACCTACCCCGAGCCCTACAGAGGTTCCCCAAGCCCGAAAGCCTATCCCGATCCCGAAAGAGCCCACCCCGAGCCCTACCGAGAACCCACCCACCAAGCCCTACCGAGAACCCACCCCCAAGCCCTACCGAGAACCCACCCCCCAAGCCCTACCAAAACCCACCCCCCAAGCCTTACCAAACCCACCCCAAGCCCTACCAAGAACCCAGCCCCAAGCCCTTACCGAGAACCCAGCCCCAAGCCCTACCGAGAACCCAGCCCAAAGCCCTACCGAGAACCCAGCCCCAATACCTACCGAGAACCCACCCCAAGCCCTACCAAGAACCCACCCGAAGCCGGACAGACACCCACCTGGAGCCCGAACAGTCACCCACCCGGAGCCCGACCAGTCAAACACCCGGAGCCCGCCAGTTTAGTAAACCGGAGCCCGCCAGTTGAGTGAACCGGAGCCCGCCAGTTGAGTGAACTGGAACCCATCAGTTGAGTACCTGGAGCCTGCCCCGAGCCCTACCGAGAACCCACCCTGAGCCCGACCAAGAACCTACCCCGAGCCCTACAGAGGTTCCCCAAGCCCGAGAGCCTATCCCGATCCCGAAAGAGCCCACCCCGAGCCTGACCGGGAGCCAACCCCAAACCCTACCAAGAACCCACCTCCAAGCCCTACCAAGAACCCACCCCCAAGCCCTACCAAGAACCCAGCCCTAATACCTACCAAGAACCCACCCCAAGCCCTACCAAGAACCCACCCGAAGCTGGACAGACACCCACCTGGAGCCCGAACAGTCACCCACCCGGAGCCCGACCAGTCAAACACCCGGAGCCCGCCAGTTTAGTAAACCGGAGCCCGCCAGTTGAGTGAACCGGAGCCCGCCAGTTGAGTGAACTGGAACCCGTCAGTTGAGTACCTGGAGCCCGCCCCGAGCCCTACCGAGAACCCACCCTGAGCCCGACCAAGAACCTACCCCGAGCCCTACAGAGGTTCCCCAAGCCCGAGAGCCTATCCCGATCCCGAAACAGCCCACCCCGAGCCTGACCGGGAGCCAACCCCAAACCCTACCAAGAACCCACCTCCAAGCCCTACCAAGAACCCACCCCCAAGCCCTACCAAGAACCCAGCCCTAATACCTACCAAGAACCCACCCCAAGCCCTACCAAGAACCCACCCGAAGCTGGACAGACACCCACCTGGAGCCCGAACAGTCACCCACCCGGAGCCCGACCAGTCAAACACCCGGAGCCCGCCAGTTTAGTAAACCGGAGCCCGCCAGTTGAGTGAACCGGAGCCCGCCAGTTGAGTGAACTGGAACCCGTCAGTTGAGTACCTGGAGCCCGCCCCGAGCCCTACCGAGAACCCACCCTGAGCCCGACCAAGAACCTACCCCGAGCCCTACAGAGGTTCCCCAAGCCCGAGAGCCTATCCCGATCCCGAAAGAGCCCACCCCGAGCCCTACCGAGAACCCACCCCCCAAGCCCTACCGAGAACCCACCCCCCAAGCCCTACCAAAACCCACCCCCCAAGCCCTACCAAAACCCACCCCCAAGCCCTACCAAGAACCCAGCCCTAATACCTACCAAGAACCCACCCCAAGCCCTACCAAGAACCCACCCGACGCTGGACAGACACACACCTGGAGCCCGAACAGTCACCCACCCGGAGCCCGACCAGTCAAACACCCGGAGCCCGCCAGTTGAGTGAACTGGAACCCGTCAGTTGAGTACCTGGAGCCCGCCCCGAGCCCTACCGAGAACCCACCCTGAGCCCGACCAAGAACCTACCCCGAGCCCTACAGAGGTTCCCCAAGCCCGAGAGCCTATCCCGATCCCGAAAGAGCCCACCCCGAGCCTGACCGGGAGCCAACCCCAAACCCTACCAAGAACCCACCTCCAAGCCCTACCAAGAACCCACCCCCAAGCCCTACCAAGAACCCAGCCCTAATACCTACCAAGAACCCACCCCAAGCCCTACCAAGAACCCACCCGAAGCTGGACAGACACCCACCTGGAGCCCGAACAGTCACCCACCCGGAGCCCGACCAGTCAAACACCCGGAGCCCGCCAGTTTAGTAAACCGGAGCCCGCCAGTTGAGTGAACCGGAGCCCGCCAGTTGAGTGAACTGGAACCCGTCAGTTGAGTACCTGGAGCCCGCCCCGAGCCCTACCGAGAACCCACCCTGAGCCCGACCAAGAACCTACCCCGAGCCCTACAGAGGTGCCCCAAGCCCGAGAGCCTATCCCGATCCCGAAAGAGCCCCACCCCGAGCCCTACCGAGAACCCACCCCCCCAAACCCTACCGAGAACCCACCCCCCAAGCCCTACCAAGAACCCACCCCCAAGCCCTACCAAGAACCCTGCCCTAATACCTACCAAGAACCCACCCCAAGCCCTACCAAGAACCCACCCGAAGTTGGACAGACACCCACCTGGAGCCCGAACAGTCACCCACCCGGAGCCCGACCAGTCAAACACCCGGAGCCCGCCAGTTTAGTAAACCGGAGCCCGCCAGTTGAGTGAACCGGAGCCCGCCAGTTGAGTGAACTGGAACCCGTCAGTTGAGTACCTGGAGCCCGCCCCGAGCCCTACCGAGAACCCACCCTGAGCCCGACCAAGAACCTACCCTGAGCCCTACAGAGGTTCCCCAAGCCCGAGAGCCTATCCCGATCCCGAAAGAGCCCACCTCGAGCCCTACCGAGAACCCACCCCCCAAGCCCTACCGAGAACCCACCCCCAAGCCCTACCGAGAACCCACCCCCCAAGCCCTACCGAGAACCCAGCCCCAAGCCCTACCGAGAACCCAGCCCCAAGCCCTACCGAGAACCCAGCCCCAAGCCCTACCGAGAACCCAGCCCCAAGCCCTACCGAGAACTCAGCCCCAAGCCCTACCGAGAACCCACCCCCAAGCCCTACCGAGAACCCACCCCCAAGCCCTACCGAGAACCCACCCCCAAGCCCTACCGAGAACCCACCCGAAGCCGGACAGACACCCAACTGGAGCCCGAACAGTCACCCACCCGGAGCCCGACCAGTCAAACACCCGGAGCCCGCCAGTTTAGTAAACCGGAGCCCGCCAGTTGAGTACCTGGAGCCCGCCCCGAGCCCTACCGAGAACCCACCCCGAGCCCTACAGAGAACCCACACCCCCCTGAGCCCTACCAAGAACCCACACCCCCCCGAGCCCTACCAAGAACCCGCACCTCCCCGAGCCCTACCAAGAACCCACACCCCCCCGAGCCCTACCAAGAACCCACACCCCCCCCCCCGAGCCCTACCAAGAACCCACACCCCCCCGAGCCCTACCAAGAACCCCCCCCCCCCCGAGCCCTACCAAGAACCCACACCCCCCCCCCGAGCCCTACCAAGAACCCACACCCCCCCCCCCCCCAAGCCCTACCAAGAACCTCCCCCCCCCAAGCCCTACCAAGAACCCACACCCCCCCCCAAGCCCTACCAAGAACCCACACCCCCCCAAGCCCTACCAAGAACCCACACCCCCCCAAGCCCTACCAAGTACCCACACCCCCCAAGCCCTACCAAATACCCACACCCCCCCCAAGCCCTACCAAGAACCCACACTCCCCCAATCCCTACCAAGAACCCACACCCCCCCCAAGTCATACCAAGAACCCACACCCCCCCCCCAAGTCCTACCAAGAACCCCCCCCCCCCCAAGTCCTACCAAGAACCCACACCCCCCCAAGCCCTACCAAGAACCCACACCCCCCCAAGCCCTACCAAGTACCCACACCACCCCAAGCCCTACCAAGTACCCACACCCCCCCAAGCCCTACCAAGTACCCACACCCCCCCAAGCTCTACCAAGAACCCACACCCCCCAAGCCCTAACAAGAACCCACCCGAAGCCGGACAGACACCCACCTGGAGCCCGAACAGTCACCCACCCAGAGCCTGCCAGTTGAGTACCTAAAGCCTGCCCGGAGCCCCGACCGACAACCCACCCCGGAGCCCCGACCGACAACCCACCCCGGGGCCCCGACCGACAACCCACCCCGGGGCCCCGACCGACAACCCACCCCGGGGCCCCGACCGACAACCCACCCCGGGGCCCCGACCGACAACCCACCCCGGGGCCCCGACCGACAACCCACCCCGGGGCCCCGACCGACAACCCACCCCGGGGCCCCGACCGACAACCCACCCCGGGGCCCCGACCGACAACCCACCCCGGGGCCCCGACCGACAACCCACCCCGGGGCCCCGACCGACAACCCACCCCGGGGCCCCGACCGACAACCCACCCCGGGGCCCCGACCGACAACCCACCCCGGGGCCCCGACCGACAACCCACCCCGGGGCCCCGACCGACAACCCACCCCGGGGCCCCGACCGACAACCCACCCCGGGGCCCCGACCGACAACCCACCCCGGGGCCCCGACCGACAACCCACCCCGGGGCCCCGACCGACAACCCACCCCGGGGCCCCGACCGACAACCCACCCCGGGGCCCCGACCGACAACCCACCCCGGGGCCCCGACCGACAACCCACCCCGGGGCCCCGACCGACAACCCACCCCGGGGCCCCGACCGACAACCCACCCCGGGGCCCCGACCGACAACCCACCCCGGGGCCCCGACCGACAACCCACCCCGGGGCCCCGACCGACAACCCACCCCGGGGCCCCGACCGACAACCCACCCCGGGGCCCCGACCGACAACCCACCCCGGGGCCCCGACCGACAACCCACCCCGGGGCCCCGACCGACAACCCACCCCGGGGCCCCGACCGACAACCCACCCCGGGGCCCCGACCGACAACCCACCCCGGGGCCCCGACCGACAACCCACCCCGGGGCCCCGACCGACAACCCACCCCGGGGCCCCGACCGACAACCCACCCCGGGGCCCCGACCGACAACCCACCCCGGGGCCCCGACCGACAACCCACCCCGGGGCCCCGACCGACAACCCACCCCGGGGCCCCGACCGACAACCCACCCCGGGGCCCCGACCGACAACCCACCCCGGGGCCCCGACCGACAACCCACCCCGGGGCCCCGACCGACAACCCACCCCGGGGCCCCGACCGACAACCCACCCCGGGGCCCCGACCGACAACCCACCCCGGGGCCCCGACCGACAACCCACCCCGGGGCCCCGACCGACAACCCACCCCGGGGCCCCGACCGACAACCCACCCCGGGGCCCCGACCGACAACCCACCCCGGGGCCCCGACCGACAACCCACCCCGGGGCCCCGACCGACAACCCACCCCGGGGCCCCGACCGACAACCCACCCCGGGGCCCCGACCGACAACCCACCCCGGGGGCCCGACCGACAACCCACCCCGGGGGCCCGACCGACAACCCACCCCGGGGGCCCGACCGACAACCCACCCCGGGGGCCCGACCGACAACCCACCCCGGGGCCCCGACCGACAACCCACCCCGGGGGCCCGACCGACAACCCACCCCGGGGGCCCGACCGACAACCCACCCCGGGGGCCCGACCGACAACCCACCCCGGGGGCCCGACCGACAACCCACCCCGGGGGCCCGACCGACAACCCACCCCGGGGGCCCGACCGACAACCCACCCCGGGGGCCCGACCGACAACCCACCCCGGGGGCCCGACCGACAACCCACCCCGGGGGCCCGACCGACAACCCACCCCGGGGGCCCGACCGACAACCCACCCCGGGGGCCCGACCGACAACCCACCCCGGGGGCCCGACCGACAACCCACTTGGGGCCCGACAGAGAACCCACTTGGGGCCCGACAGAGAACCCACTTGGGGCCCGACAGAGAACCCACTTGGGGCCCGACAGAGAACCCACTTGGGGCCCGACAGAGAACCCACTTGGAGGCCGACAGAGAACCCACTTGGAGGCCGACAGAGAACCCACTTGGGGCCCGACAGAGAACCCACTTGGGGCCCGACAGAGAACCCACTTGGAGGCCGACAGAGAACCCACTTGGAGGCCGACAGAGAACCCACTTGGGGCCCGACAGAGAACCCACCCCGCGCCCAACCTTTCATGGAGAAAATTGAACACCAGGCGACAAAAATAATTGCAGAATGAGGTCTAGTTTCATACCATGAACGGTTGAGGGTCACAGGGCTAACAACACTGCAAACTAGGCATGCCAGGATGGATCTCACCGAAACTATTAAAATATCGACTTGAATCGACTTGAGAATGGTCCAGGACGGACCGAAACTCGTCGTCCCTTCAACTTCTAGTGTGTGGTCTGGTCAACATACTTCAGCCACGTTATTGTGACTCATCGCCTGCCTATTAAAATATTGAACAGTTTCGAAGATATGGATCCAGAGAACAACTTCAAAAGGTCAGATGGAACACAAACAAGGAACAACGGTTTCAAGTCCAACAAGCCGCAGTGTAGGACTGAAAACATAAGCTATATTTTCACCCACAGGGTTATAAACCCATGGAACCGCCTATCTGCTAAAGCAGTAAATAACATAACACTTGAATTGTAAAATCCAATTTGAAACAAAATCGGAACAAATGGGGGACCTGATCTGCTACCAGAAATTTTAGCCAAATATCCCCAGTCTGCTAACTGTAGGTAGTAACCGAGTGATTGTAACCTATCCACCGCTGCCCACTGGATGGGGGGCAGAATTAGAATTAGACATTGATATTAAGAATTATCACTCTTACCTGGAGCAATGTTGCTGATGTCGGAAATCAGTGGTACATGTTGTCGCGTTGGCGGCAGCGACGATACTAACACCTGAGCCTTCAACGACCAACCGCCGTTTGAACGCCATTTTGAAATTCCAGGCGTACTACCTGTAAGTGCGTAAACTAGTATTTGCGTGCATTATAGGCCATTCCAAGAAACCTTATTGCTATGAATATCTTGTTATCTAACAAACGAATTATTTATGTTAATATTTTTAGCACATATGTTAAATTAGGCCATTTTTCATTTAGAGGGGGTATATATATATAGCTATTTACATTTTAAGTTTGAAAAATTACCGTACAAAATTGAATGCAAAGATAAGATAAGATTTATTTATACAACCCTGTTTGGAAATTTACTCCTTTTACAATGAAATAAGACGCAAATAAGAACCTCAGTTGTGTATTGAATTTATGCATTTTGTTTTGATTAAAAGCTTAGGTAGTACAATGTACTACTTCTACTACTAATACCATATTATATATGAGGGGCTACTAAATAAAATTAAAGCACAAGCATGTTCACCTAATATCATTAGCTGACAGGTGAAATAATATGAAAGTCGGAAACTATTTGATTCTCTCTTAGAATTTCTACTAATCCTTTCTTTCGTCGAGACCAATATATGTCAGTGACCCCTCAGATAAATTTCATTTGCAGAAATCAAATTATTCAGACCGTTTCAAAGAAAACGAGTTAGATATACTTTTATATTTTACCTGAATTTACCCGAGTCTGCAGTTTAATGCTGATAAATGTAAAGTTCTGAGGCTAGGTAATGATGATAGAGTTACAAGATACGAGCTTGATGGTGTTGAGATTGCGAAGTCTGATTGCGAAAGGGATCTGGGAGATATGATTAGTAAGAATTTAAAACAAAATGATCAATGCCTGAATGTTCGTAATAAGGCAAATAGGACACTGGGATTTATTAATCGAAGCGTTAGTAACAAGACACCTGGTGTTGTTCTTCAGTTATATCTTGCTCTGGTTAGGTCCCATTTAGATTATGCAGTTCAGTTTTGGTCGCCATATTATAGAATGGATATAAATTCACTTGAACGTGTCCAGCGTAGGATGACTAAGTTAATTCCCCAAATTAGAAATCTTTCATATGAAGAAAGATTAACAAAGCTTAAGTTGCATTCACTGGAAAGGCGAAGAGTTAGGGGTGACATGATAGAGGTTTACAAGTGGATGAATGGACATAACAAAGGGGATAACAGCCATTACATGCCCTTTCCACTACCACCCACAAGATGGGTATGGGGTGCATAATAAATGAACTAAACTAACTAACTAAAAAAGTATCAACACAAGACAGAACACGAAACAATGGGTATAAATTGGATAAGTTTAGATTTAGGAAAGACTTGGGTAAATACTGGTTTGGTAACAGGGTTGTTGATTTGTGGAACCAATTACCGCGTAACGTGGTGGAGGTGGGGTCCCTCGATTGTTTCAAGCGTGGGTTGGACATGTATATGAGTGGGATTGGGTGGCTATAAATAGGAGCTGCCTCGTATGGGCCAATAGGTCTTCTGCAGTTACCTTGTTCTTATGTTCTTATGATTCACTAACACTAGTGGCCTCGACGAAGACAGGAAGCCGCTTCTTGTTAGAAGCCGGCGGCCTGTCAAAGGTCCCCCCATTTATTTTGATGATTTTTTTCACGCTAGATCTTAAAATTCAACAGTGTTTTGACATTTACGGCTTCGGCGGGTAGGTAGTTCCATGGGTTTATAACCCTGTGGGTTAAAAAGCAGCTCCTGTTTTCAGACCTACATTGAGGTTTGTTAAGCTTGAAACCGTTGTTCCTTGTTTGTGTTGCATCTGACATCTTGAAGAAGTTGTCTGGTTCAACATCCTCCAAATTATTCAGTGTTTTAAACGTTTCGGTGAAATCCGCTCTGTCATGCGTGGTTTGCAGTGTGGTTATACCATCTTGTATATAAATAAATAAGTAAATAAGGTTAGCTCTGTGGCCCTTAACCATTCTTGGTATGAGAGTTGACTTAGTTCTGGGATATTTATATCGGCCGGTGTTGAACTTTCTTCGGTGAAACTATATCTTAATATAAAAAATAAAAAATAAAATAAAATAAAATGTTTATTTAGGTAAGGTACATACATACAATAAATTTTTACAAAGAATGGTTGACTTATAGGTATAGCTAGTACATGCAATGCCTAAAGCCACTATTACGCAAAGCGTTTCGGGCATGATAAACTTAAATGACTAAAGCTTAATACTAATTGAGCATAATGAGTAGAATGAAAACAAGAAATGAAAACATAGATGAAAAAGCCGCACAAATACAATTATGTCGACAAACAGCGCTCTTTAAAAAAACAGACGGGTTGACAACAGAGGGGTAAGGTAGGTTACAGGGAATTTATTAGGTAGTGCTTTGTTTTTAACTTAAACTGGTTGAGAGAGGTACAGTCTTTAACATGGTTGGGAAGGTCATTCCACATTCTGGGCCCCTTGATTTGTAGAGCATTTCTGGTTTGATTAAGTCGTACTCTAGGAATATCAAAACTGTATTTATTTCTGGTGTGGTGCTCATGGGTTCTGTTACAACCTTCTATGAAGCTTTTGAGATCAGGATTGGCATTATAGTTTAGCGTTTTATATATGTATAATACACATGAGAGAATGTGCAGTGACTTAATATCTAACATATTTAGAGATTTGAGTAGGGGTACCGAGTGATGTCTGGGGCCAGAATTGGATATTGTCCTAATAGCAGCTTTGTGTTGAGTAATTAGAGGACGTAAGTGATTTTGGGTAGTAGAGCCCTAAGCACAAATACCATAGTTGAGATATGGATAGATAAGGGAGTAATAGAGAGTCACCAGGGCAGGGCGTGGTACATAATATCTGATCTTAGAAAGAATGCCCACAGTTTTTGAAACTTTATTTGATATGTTTAGAATGTGTCCCTGGAAATTCAGCTTGTGGTCAATGAGAATGCCAAAGAATTTGCCATCTAATTTGTTACAAATTTGGGTATTGTTTATTTTGAGATTTATTTGATTAGAGGATTTATTGCCAAACAGAATATAGAAAGTTTTGTCAATGTTAAGGGTGAGTTTGTTGGCAGTTAGCCAAAGATGGACTTTATTTAGCTCAGTATTTACTGTGGCATTTAGAGCAAGGGGATCAGGACTGGAGTAAATGAAGGTTGTGTCGTCAGCAAATAGAATTTGAGAGGAAAAACCTTCGTAAGTACCTTCCTGAATCCGGCCCAAGGTCTTCCGACATGAGTACACCCAGATCCTTTACATTGCTTTTTCGTTCTATGTTATGATTTGACTGCGTTTTGTACGTGGTTCCTGTTTTCATCTTTTTTTTCCGTAGAGCAGAAGCTGGAACTTATCTTCATTTAATACATATTATTTTCCGTAGCCCATTGAAAGACCTGATTTACATCTGATTGGAGGTTTGCCGTGCGAAATTGTAGATCCATCTGCCTATTTTTTCAGTAAATCCTTTTGAACGCATTTTGTATGCAATAACACCATGGTCACATTTGTCGAAGGCTTTTGCGAAATCCGTGTAAATTACATCAGCGTTTTGCTTGTCTTCCATGGCATCTAATGCCATATCATAGTGGTCCAGCAACTGTGACAGGCAAGAGCGCCCTGTTGTGAAACCATGTTGTCCAGGGTTATGGAGATGCTGGGATTCCATGTGTTTTGTGATCGTACTTCTTAGCACAGATTTCAAAGATTTTTATAATGTTAGTGCTATCGGTCTGTAATTTTTTCCTTCTGCCTTATTCCCCTCCTTTATGGAGTGGCGCTATCCTTGCTTTTTTAGTATATCAGGAATAACGCCAGTATCCTTGGGAATGTGGTAATTATGAATCCCTTCCACCACCGTTCACAGGATGGAGATGGGGTACCTATGAATCTCTTCCACCACTGCTCACAGGATAGGTATGAGATGCCTCTGAATCCCTGCTACTGATAGCATAGTCCATAGTCACTGATAGGGAAGCACAGGATGGGTATAGGGCGCATAATAAATGAACTAACGTAAATAATCGACACTTTCTAAACGACTGGACACAACTACATAACAGTACAATGATCACGTCGACATAAACAAACAAACACAACACAATGTAACAAGTTTATTGATTGCTTAACAAATACACAAGTGCAGTACGTATCACAAATACATTTTTTTTACAATGAACTTAATATAATTTGTATATCTCATGTAATCTGTACACATATTCATGAGTACATGTGAAATAATAGTACACAATAAATAATGATTCACGTAAGACTCGTATACACATTATATATATATATATATATTATATATATATATATATATATATATATATATATATATATATATATATATATATATATATATATATATATATATAGAGGCAAGCCCTGGTGGCCACCAGAGCCAAGCCCTGGTGGCCACAGAGCCAAGCCCTGGTGGCCACAGAGCCAAGCCCTGGTGGCCACACAGAGCCAAGCCCTGGTGGCCACAGAGCCAAGCCCTGGTGGCCACAGAGCCAAGCCCTGGTGGCCACACAGAGCCAAGCCCTGGTGGCCACACAGAGCCAAGCCCTGGTGGCCACAGAGCCAAGCCCTGATGGCCACAGAGGCAAGCCCTGGTGGCCACACAGAGCCAAGCCCTGGTGGCCACAGAGCCAAGCCCTGGTGGCCACAGAGCCAAGCCCTGACAATTTAACAGTAAATCAACACTACGAACATGGAGTCAGTATTGACTTAACGTTACTCTTGGGTATTGCGACCACTGGGTACTGAGGCTTCTCAAGGTTAACTACTGACCTTCCACAGCATGCAAACCACAACAGTTGCCTAACCCCCCGGGGACTTTTTTGGTGAAGCGAGGCATCAGGTGTGAGGAAACATGCCCAACCGTTTCTGTCCTGCCTGAATACTGAACCCGGATCCCTAAGTTGAGAGCCGAGGAGGTAGACCACTATGCTACAGAGCCCAGTGTTGACCAATATATATAAAAGAAGACTTCCTCAAGTGTGTGTGTGTGGCAAGCTTGAGGACAGGCAAGATACACAGATTGACACTGAGTCAAACTTGCTCTTGAAGTATCTGACGCCTCGTGTAACACTCTCAAACACAAGGAGGAAATGTATATGTTTATCTCTCAGAATGTTCGGTAATACGTTTATTGCTTGTGATGTGTGTCTATGTATGTATTAACACGATGTACTGAACGGGGTGAGAATAGCTTGAGCTACCTCATCCCTTTGTGTGTATTTTACCTCAATAAACTTATTTCAATTTCAATCTCAAACACCTGTAGACGCCTTCAGTGAGGACTGGAAGCGCTTTCGCGGTTCTTTATTACTTGTATCAAGCATCAGTTGCATCTTGTGGTTTAGTGGTTTACGTCCTCGACTTACAATTAAGGATCTTGGGTTCGATCCACAAATGAGACAGAAAAAAATTGGGAACATTTCCCTTCACCTGACGCACCTATTTACCTAGCAATTAAATAGCTACGCTGATTTAGGCAACTTGTGGGTTGCATCCTGGGGGAAAGGTCAGTAGTGGGCCTCGATAAGCTCGATGTACACAAGATGTACAGGCTTTCTCTCCCAGAGTATGGGGATTCAGTAATTATCCAAAGAAGGCACAAAGCCTTAAAAGAACCCACCAAGCCTCAGCTGGAACAACTGCAGAAGTGGTTTACCATAGATGGCGAGAGGCTTGTTGTCCCCACCTATGGGCTTATCCTGCCCCCACCAGGATAGCTAGCTAGCCAACTACTGACCTCTCCCAGGTTACAACCCGCAGCAGTACCCTAACTCCCGGTGGGTAGGGGATTCCCAAGGTTTTACTAAAGATTGATTGATGAAGATTAAGCCACCCAAAAGGTGGCACGGGCATGAATAGCCCGTAAATGGTGGCCCTTTGGAACCATTACCAGTACCAAGAGCTGATACTGGAGACCTGTGGAGGTGCAACTGCACCCTGCGTGACGGGAGATGTCTCCCGTGGTTTTACTACCCAATGGGTGAAAAAAAATATCTCCCGTTTTCTGTCCTAAGTTCTTGCTTGTTGAGCATGAAGCTTTGGTCTGAAACAATATTTGCGTCGGTGACTTAGCGAGGACGTGCCACTTAAATCACCAACAAATGCACCGTTCCAACTCACTGTATGTATCCTCTTGTACATATATAAATAAATAAAAATAGAGCTGAGGCCTCCCTTGTATGCACTACACCTGACATTTAAAAAAAAAAAGAGTGGACCCGGAATGAATATCCTCCAAGATGAGCCTTGTCATGTCTGGTTTGCTATCTCGTTAGTCCCGAGACCAGCTTAACATTTCACAAATTTGACGACAAAGTTCTGGGACGATCTGTGTCGTGTTATTTCTCAGTTCTTTCTTGCATGCCAAATATTCCTTTAGTTTCGTTATACTATTCTCCTCTCCTACCACGCTTTGTCTCATTCGCTATATTCGCTCTAATTTCACTTTCCATACTATCATGAAGGCTATAAGCACATTACTGTATCATGCATGCTACAAGCACATTACTGTACCATGCATGCTACAAGCACATTACTGTACCATGCATGCTACAAGCACATTACTGTACCATGCATGCTACAAGCACATTACTGTACCATGCATGCTACAAGCACATTACTGTACCATGCATGCTACAAGCACATTACTGTACCATGCATGCTACAAGCACATTACTGTACCATGCATGCTACAAGCACATTACTGTACCATACATGGTACAAGCACATTACTGTACCATGCATGCTACAAGCACATTACTGTACCATACATGCTACAAGCACATTACTGTACCATGCATGCTACAAGCACATTACTGTACCATACATGCTACAAGCACATTACTGTACCATGCATGCTACAAGCACATTACTGTACCATGCATGCTACAAGCACATTACTGTACCATACATGGTACAAGCACATTACTGTACCATGCATGCTACAAGCACATTACTGTACCATACATGCTACAAGCACATTACTGTACCATGCATGCTACAAGCACATTACTGTACCATACATGCTACAAGCACATTACTGTACCATGCATGCTACAAGCACATTACTGTACCATGCATGCTACAAGCACATTACTGTACCATACATGCTACAAGCACATTACTGTACCATGCATGCTACAAGCACATTACTGTACCATACATGCTACAAGCACATTACTGTACCATGCATGCTACAAGCACATTACTGTACCATACATGCTACAAGCACATTACTGTACCATGCATGCTACAAGCACATTACTGTACCATGCATGCTACAAGCACATTACTGTACCATGCATGCTACAAGCACATTACTGTACCATGCATGCTACAAGCACATTACTGTACCATGCATGCTACAAGCACATTACTGTACCATGCATGCTACAAGCACATTACTGTACCATGCATGCTACAAGCACATTACTGTACCATACATGCTACAAGCACATTACTGTACCATGCATGCTACAAGCACATTACTGTACCATACATGCTACAAGCACATTACTGTACCATGCATGCTACAAGCACATTACTGTACCATGCATGCTACAAGCACATTACTGTACCATACATGGTACAAGCACATTACTGTACCATGCATGCTACAAGCACATTACTGTACCATACATGGTACAAGCACATTACTGTACCATGCATGCTACAAGCACATTACTGTACCATACATGGTACAAGCACATTACTGTACCATGCATGCTACAAGCACATTACTGTACCATACATGGTACAAGCACATTACTGTATCATACATGCTACAAGCACATTACTGTACCATGCATGCTACAAGCACATTACTGTACCATGCATGCTACAAGCACATTACTGTACCATACATGCTACAAGCACATTACTGTACCATGCATGCTACAAGCACATTACTGTACCATGAATGCTACAAGCACATTACTGTACCATACATGGTACAAGCACATTACTGTACCATGCATGCTACAAGCACATTACTGTACCATACATGGTACAAGCACATTACTGTATCATACATGCTACAAGCACATTACTGTACCATGCATGCTACAAGCACATTACTGTACCATGCATGCTACAAGCACATTACTGTACCATGCATGCTACAAGCACATTACTGTACCATACATGCTACAAGCACATTACTGTACCATGCATGCTACAAGCACATTACTGTACCATGCATGCTACAAGCACATTACTGTACCATGCATGCTACAAGCACATTACTGTACCATGCATGCTACAAACACATACTGTACCATGCATGCTACAAGTACATACTGTACCATACATGCTACAAGCACATACTGTACCATGTACCAGGTAGACTACAAGAATATACTGTGGATCTGAACCTGTCATGACAAGAAGTGGATCTGAACCAATCATCACAAGATGTGAATCTGAACCTATGCAGTTGGAGGATCAAACAGTGCAATATCTGAATTAATTATGCCATACCATCACATATTCAGGGAACATAACAATAATTCGATGGATCATTATTACAGGCATATATTATACATTATTAATTTGAATAATTAAACCTTTGAAATACACGAATGTATTATTTTCGGTATACCTATCTTAACTGCTAAGGCAAACGTTCTGAATGAAAGAAATCTTGAAAGGTATATATCTTTCTCTTGCTAACTATCTTAGTCAATTTGATGAATCTGAAATTTTTACTATTTTGTAAAATTTGAACCTCTGCATATAATAATTTTTTATCAGTATGGAAAAACCTACACAAGTAACTAATGTGTTTTAATTCAGTGTTTATGTTAACACACACCTGCCTAGCTTACCAAGTGGTCCTGTATATTGTGTTTGTTAAAACGCCTGCCTAATCTCACCAACGATATTGCGTAATGTTTATATTAAAACACCTGCCTAAGCTCAACAACGAAGTTGTGTACTGTTGATATTAAAACACCTGCCTAAGCTCAATAATGGTGCTGTGTAATGTTTATATTAAAACACCTGCCCGACCTCACAGAGTGTAGTACAATGTTTCAATTAACTCATCTATCTAGGCTCACCAACGGAGCAGGTCTGTTAAAACACTTGCCCAAGCTAATAAGAGAAGGAGAAGTTCCTTTACAAGAGAAGTTCCAGAGATAAAAAAAAGGAATATCTAACCAGGCAGCACTGAGGAGTTTGAGATTACCAGTGGGGGTGGTAAGAAAGCATTTGCTAGAGTTGGAAGTGACAAAGACAAAAGGCCTGGATAGAATCTCCCCATGGATACTAAAGGAAGGAGCAGAAGTACTATGGCTGCCACTCTCCATGATGAGTAACAAATCACTGATAACAGGGAAACTGCAAACAATTTGGAAGGCGACTAATGTAGTCCCACTATTCAAGAAGGGAGACATACAGCAGGAACTGAACTACAGGCCAGTGTCCCTAACTTTACCACGCAAGATGATGGAACAAATTCTGTGAAAAAAATAGTGGAACATCTGGAGCGAATGAACTTTGTAACAAAACATCAGCATGGGTTCAGGAATTGCAAAACTTGTCTAACAGGATTACTTGAATTCTATGACCAGGCAACAAAAATAAGACAAGAAAGAGAAGGGTAGGTAGACTGCATATTTTTGGATTGCCAGAAAGCCTTTGACACAGTACCACATAAGGGACTAGTGCACAAGCTGGAGATGCAGGCAGGATGAAAGGGAAGGTACTCCAATGGATAAGGGAGTACCTAAGCAACAGAACACAACGAGTCACTGTGAAGGGTGAGGTCTCAAATTGGTGAGGCATCACCAGTGGAGTCCCACAGGGTTCACTCCTTGGCCCTATCCTGTTTCTGATATATGTAAATGATCTCCCAGAGGGAATAGATTTATTCCTGTCAATGTTTGCTGATGATGCAAAAAATATGAGGGGGATTAATACCGAGGAAGATAGCATGAGGCTACAGATGACCTAGACAAACTGAAGGAATGGTCCAACAAATGGCTACTAACGTTCAACCCAAGTAAATGTAAGGTAATGAAACTAGGCAGAGGTAACAGGAGGCCAGACTCAGGATACCAAATTGGAGATGAAGTACTTTATGAAACGGACAGAGAGAAAGATCTAGAGGTTGATATTATGCCAAACCTGTCTCCTGAAGCCCACATCAAAAGAATATCATCAGTGGCGAACGTAAGGCTGGCTAACATCAAAACTGCCTTCAGAAACCTTCAGAAGTTAAGGAATCCTTTAGAACCTTGTATACCACATATGTAAAACCAATCCTGGAGTATGCAGCCCCAGCATGGAGCCCGTACCTTGTCATGCAGAAGACGAAGCTAGAGAAAGTTCAGAGGTATGCCACTAGGCTAGTCCCAGAACTAAGAGACATAAGTTACGAGGAAAGACTGCGTGAACTTCACCTCACGTTGCTGGAAGACAAAAAGAGTTTTGTGGTACATGATCACCACATACAAAATTCTCAGGGAAATTGACAGGGTAGACAAGGATGGATTATTTAACACGGGAGGTACACGCACAAGGGGACACAGGTGCAAGTTGAGTACCCAAATGAGCCACAGAGGCATTAGAAAGAAATTTTCAGTGTCAGAGTAGTTAGTAAATGGAATGCATTAGGAAGTGATGTGGTGGAGGCTGACTCCATACACAGTTTCAAGTGTAGATATGATAAGAGCTCGAGAAGCCCAGATACCTGTACACCAGTAGATTGACAGTTGAGAGGCGGGACCAAAGAGCCGAGGCTCAACCCCAGCAAGCACAACTAGGTGTGTACAACTAAGTAACAACGGAGCAATACAGAACTCTGCTTCTCAAGTATGGCACTTTGGCAAAACTGCAGTTTTGATATAAACTACTGTGCCAAGTAGCGGAGTCATCTGATTTATTCATAAAATATCTGTATAATAGCTTAGACCAGTAGTCTTCGTAATTAACCTAAAGTTCGGAAAGTAATGACTACTGTACCACTGCCAACAGCACTATGTTTAGAATGAAATATCAGACACTGAATTCAAAGTAACATTACACAAAACAATAATAACCATAACAAAGTATAATTAGCTATAAATAACACAATTGAATAATGTTTTCTGTCCTTAAATTAGGTGATAATAAAGCAATCTAACAACGATTACAAGATGTCACAGTTCTTGAACTATGATTAGGTTACTTAGGTGTCTAATGGGAGCGGAACTTCAATACCCAAATATATCACAAAGCTTCCTTAACATAAACACAAATACATTCATAAATATCTAGACTTTTGTCAAAGGTATGAAAGAGATCAATATAATATAATATAATATAATATATATATATATATATATATATATATATATATATATATATATATATATATATATATATATATATATATACATATATATATATATATATATATATATATATATATATATATATACATATATATATATATATATATATATATATATATATATATATATATATATATACGACAGTGTCAGACCACGAAGGAAAGATTGAAATAGGAATTTCTTAAAGTACTTTCATATTTAATAATACGTCTTCAGAAGGATGTATAATGCATCCTTCTGAAGATGAATGATTAAATACGAAAGTACTTTAGGAAATTCCTGTTTCAATTTTTCCTTCGTGGTCTGACACTGTCACATTTTTCATCACGTGTTAATTTTCGTGAATTACACACACACACACACACACACACACACACACACACACACACACACACACACACACACACACACACACACACACGTCACTGTATATGTATACACGACTGGCATTCACCATTCAAGACAAAATATGGAATAGCTGTTTACATACATTTTTTTTTACACCACATAATATTCAGTAAATATGATGCCCAAGATTAAAAAAAAAATAAAAAATGCCACCAAAGCCTTGAACACACGATAAGATATGCCTGTTCTACGAATTAGCCGGGAGATTCCTGAGGCAAATGCTGCTTTTTATTTCCACCTCTCCTCCAAAAATAACAGTATGCACAGTATAGCCACTATGGATGGAGTGTTTAGAATATGGAGAGCGTTTACACTAAAAAAAAGAAGAAGTCCATTTTGTACACTTAAATCAAATAATGCTCGAAAAACACGGCACGGAAAAAACACTCTTTCTACACCTATACATATACATATATATGTACTAAATTAGGTTTAAGATCAATTACATAGACCCAGGACAGGTTTGGTTAGATCTATAGTTAGTCTATTTCAGCTTTTAAGAATCTCAATAGTTCAAAACATTGTCCTTTGTTTGTGTGTGTTTACAAGAGTTAATATCTGGTACACTCTACCATAGTAGCTATAGATACTGCCATTTTTGAACGATGGGCTTGTATTATCCAAATGTAAAACTGTTATACAAATTTTGAAAACTTATACAACCTGTCTTACATTTAGCACTGAGATTAGGTATACAAACAATTATATATTCCTATTTGTATCACATCAAAACAACTTGTAGACGGTCATTTTATATTACAAAAATACATACTGAACCAGTCAGGGATATATAGAACATGACAATTTACACGGAGATTCGGAGATTAAACAATGTAGCGAGGCAAATTAATTTTCTTGGATCAGGTGGTAAAAAAATGAGATATTTTAACTACTAAAAATACTTTTCTTGGATCAAATAGTAAAATTATGAGATATTTTACCACTAAAAATACTTTTCTTGGATCAAATAGTAAAATTATGAGATATTTTACCACTAAAAATACTTTTCTTGGATCAAATAGTAAAAGTATGAGATATTTTAGCACTAAAAATACTTTTCTTGGATCAAGTGGTTAATGCACGATATAGTTCACCACTAGACATAATAGAGAGTAAAACCGGATACATTAATTAACAAGTTGGACAAATACTTCATATTTAAAATCCGTGTCTGTTGCAGTCTGAATTACTTTGCACCATATGGCCTATAACACTAATTTAAATGGAAGCTCAACATTTTTCTTTTTTTATTTTTTCTTTAATTTATGCACATGATTTTGAAAGTCAAAACTATAATTATTAATATACACTTAAATCACAATAATGTGATTTCATTTTATATTGATAAGAATATTGTTGAAGCAGGTTGGCGGAATCGAACGAGTTATATTTGAATTTGAATTTGAACTAGCGTCCCGGGACAGCCCAGACGCACCCCATAGTCAGACAGCTGGTTCGATCCTGCTGTTCTCATAATCATCAATGTTTCTCGTGTAACGATTTATTTTAGAACTCTGTGCGTAACTAGTTTCTTTATACAATAAACAATTTCTTTTCCCACTGTGGCACCACTTTAACATGTCCAATGTATTGTATATTGTGTGAATAAAATGACTATTATTTATTTGTTTACAAGTCGATGTTTACATGTTCGTTGTATCCGGGGTAGAGTGGTTGGTCTCTGTGAACTCTCTGGACGTTTTCTTTGATACCTGCCGTGCTGTTGTTTGGGCTGGGGGCAGCTAGGGACTCGAAATCACTCCTAAACTATCCCAGCTGACTGTACAGCTATTATAGAAGCCACATTATTATACACCACGACGCATAGACAACTTATAACTAGCCAGTCTTGCACTACCAAATTCACATTACAGAAATACTGAGAATGGCATAATGCATGGAAAAAATAGGACTCTTTTTGTGAGTCTGGATCACGCTATGAATGTGTGAAGACATTACCAAATCTATTGCAATTATCACCTTTTGGCAATGTTCCATAATTCATAGAGGCGAACCAGAGAATGCCGTCTTTATACGCTTTATACATTATTATAAAACTAATCGCAAGATTTTTTAAACCTTCTCCTCGTCTTTTTGGTTTTCTCAGTAGATACATTATCTTGAGATTGCGAGGGATACTCGTCATTTATAATGTTTTCACTCTCTGACTCGTCTGTTGCCGTCGTCTCGCTGTCGGAGTCCTCAGGGTAGTGGTCCTTGTAGTGCTCAGCCTCTCTGTAAACATTAATGGTGTTTAGTTCCTGTTGCCTTATAAAAGTTACGCTGTTGGGGGAAGAGGAAGCTTGGCTTATCCATATCCCTCCTAAGCCATTAAATAACCTTCCCTAGGATGCAATCCATAATATTTACCTGGTAACTCCCAGGTACCTATTTTACTGCTAGGTGATCTGACGTATCATGTTAAAGAAAATATATGTTAAAGAAAATATTGTCCAATCGCTTCTGTCCTGCCTGCGGACTGAACTCCGGATCCCTCGATTGTGAGCCGAGGATGTAGACTACCTTGCTATAAGACCCATATATATATTATGCTGTATAGTATAAGAAAACTGGACAGACATTATCATCAAGGATGAATTTTGCTAAGAGCCTCTGACGATGATGTGACTCACATTAACAAAAACACTATTAAAATATCCACTGTCCAGTCTCCAATGTCCTGAACCTTCCTGAAGGTGTTAGCAAACACGGTTAGTAAATACTGAATGAAATTTCAGCTTAAAACTACAGTCATGAAATTACATTCTTTAATAAACTTGGAAGTTTTGATTTCATAATGTTAAAATATTATTTATATTGTTTATAAAAATGTGTTTATGTTAGAGTTGTTTATTAGGAGAGTAGCTTCACCAGCAGAACGTATTGAGAGGTAAGAAAGATATTACAATAAAGATACTTGGGAGGAACTTAGAACAGTTGAGAAGCTGAAGGCTCTAAATCAAAGAACCTGAAGCCACTTTACCTGACTTTGCACTGATGACAATATTGCCTAAAACTACTTTAGAAGGAATGTACACAAAATTAATATTGTGCTACTTGTCTATTCTTAAGTAACAGTTGCATCGAGTGACCCCCAGTCTGTAAGATGCAACCTGCAAAACAGTTGACTAACGCCCAAGTATTTTTATTTACTGCTCAGTGAACAGAAGGTAAATATACATATGTATACGACACTTACAGCCACTTGAGCTCTCCGGGGTTAGTGAAGAGAGAGTGCGGGCACTCGTGGTGATAGCCACTACAGTCTCCAGTGGTCTTGCCAGCCTTCTCAGCCAAGGTATATTCCTTGAGTCGCTTCTCGGAATGTGGAGAACGACCAGCACTACGGGAAAAAAAAAAGATGAAGATGATTTTTTAAGTGAATGTAAGAAAACATTCAAATACTGAGGCTCTTTGGTGGTATCAAACTTGTATCTCTGGAGTTCCGTAGGCCATACAATGGAATCGAATTCTTAATTCCTCAGGTCATATAATGGGATTAAACCTGCATGTCTCTGGAGTGTTCGGGCTATACGAGCCTGAAGAGCTCAGGGATATGCGGATTCGATCCCATTGTATGGCTTTAATCTTTTCCCCATTGATATATCATGTTCTTGCGAATTTATTGTGCAAACTTATTGTACAAACTTATTGTATTGAGCTTACTATATCTTATGCCAAGCTTACGATATCTTATGGCAAGCTTAGTATATCTTATGCTGTTTACAACCGCCTGGAATGACTCGGTACTCTGCGATACAACCTATGAAAGCTCGATCTTACAAGATTAATACTCTGTAAGTTATCTTCTGGATGTAAGATCTTGCATAACTTTGTAAGACATCTTATGGAAGTTACATCTTACTTGACTAATACAATACTTGACGCTGTACAACATCTTAATTAATGGAATACAAAGTTCTTACTAGTCTCATGCTCTTCACAAAAATGCTCGCACGGGAACAAAAGCTAAGCAAACTTGTATATATAACAAGTCAAGAGCCCCCCATTAGCTCTCCCTGGCATAGTTAACATGAACATAATTTACAAAAGCCTTTCACTATTCTACCATTTATTAATCAATTAAACAAAAAATTGTAGAAGCTACATATTCTGGTGCGCTTGGTGATGCTCTCTTAGCACAACGACGTTGATTTAATGATTTTTCATCAACGTTGATCAAACATTAGTTCTAACGTTGGTAAAGCAGTAATGCTAACGTTGATTCTAACGTTGGTCAAACGTTTATTATAACGTCGATAAAACGTTGATTCTAACGTTGATAAAAAGTTAATGCTAACATTGATAAAACGTTGCTTTCTAACGTTGATCAAACGTTAATTATAACGTCGATAAAACGTTGATCCTAACGTCGATAAAACGTTGATTATAACGTTGATAAAACGTTGATTCCAACGTTGATCAAATGTTGATTCTAACATTGCTGGCGTGCATATATATTAACTCAGCTGGGATATTCTCCCTCACATGCTGTCACTGCCATCTTTCACTATATTCCTTAATCAAGAAACGCCACAAAGGTCTCACTCCTCACCTGAAGAAGAGCTCGAGGACCTCGCCGAAGAAGCCGTGGTTGATGAGCGGCACCTGGAAGATCTCACAGATGGCCCGGAGGAGGCAAGCCTTCCCGTTCATGCCCATGTTGTCCAAGGTGTCTTCCACCACCATGTACATCATCTCCCTGTCGACACGAACGGCAGGGAATCGTAACTGTTAACTTAATATTACCTTCACAGTCCCCTGTCCCCTTTGAGAAATGTTACACCTATGTCAGATAATCTAATCCTTCCCATATGTGATATAAAAGTTCGTTGTCGGGGAAACAGGAAGCCTGTGCTTTGGCTTATAGGCGGTGATCCCGGGTCTTTGACTATTCTGACTTACGGGTTATTCATGCCCGTGCTAACCTCTTGGGTGGCTTAATGTTCATCAATCAACTATTCAGACCTTCTCCAGGACGCAACTCACAAGTGCATCTTGGGCAAGGTCAGTAGTTGGTCTAGTAGGAAGATCCGACCCACTTGACGGGCCTCTGTTCACCTAGCAGTAAAAAATAGGTCCCCGGGTCCTTGTTTTACTGTTAGGTGAACAGAGCCATTAGATGAGATGAAACGTACCCAATCGTTTCTGTCCCAGCCCGAGGATCGAACCCGGGACCCTCGATATTAAACCCTAGGATGTAGACCACTGATATTATGACTCTCTGTCTCTATATCAACTTTGACTCAATAGCTGTTATCGTCTTACCTGTCGCCTCCAGCCCAATTGATGCCAGGCAGAGTGGTAAAGGCTTCCCGCTTCTTCCTAAACAGGCCAAAAGACGGGAAGAATCCAAATGGATTCTCCTCCGAGGTCAAGCCAAGGTCGTCAAATGCAACTGTGAGAGAGACGTCGGGTCAGGTGAATCCGGTCATCATTATAGTTAATCAGTAAATGGAAAAGAAACATTTTGTCAGGACCTCCAAGAGGATGTTTTAGGCTGTCAGGACCCCAAGAGGATGTTTTTATGTTGTCAGGACCCCAAGAGGATGTTTTTATGCTGTCAGGACCTCCAAGAGGATGTTTTATGCTGTCAGGACCTCCAAGAGGATGTTTTTATGCTGTCAGGACCTCCAAGAGGATGTTTTTATGCTGTCAGGACCTCCAAGAGGATGTTTTTATGCTGTCAGGACCTCCAAGAGGATGTTTTATGCTGTCAGGACCTCCAAGAGGATGTTTTTATGCTGTCAGGACCTCCAAGAGGATGTTTTTATGCTGTCAGGACCTCCAAGAGGATGTTTTTATGCTGTCAGGACCTCCAAGAGGATGTTTTATGCTGTCAGGACCTCCAAGAGGATGTTTTAGGCTGTCAGGACCTCCAAGAGAATGTTTTAGGCTGTCAGGACCTCCAAGAGAATGTTTTAGGCTGTCAGGACCTCCAAGAGAATGTTTTAGGCTGTCAGGACCTCCAAGAGAATGTTTTATGTTGTCAGGACCTCCAAGAGAATGTTTTAGGCTGTCAGGACCTCCAAGAGAATGTTTTAGGCTGTCAGGACCTCCAAGAGAATGTTTTAGGCTGTCAGGACCTCCAAGAGAATGTTTTAGGCTAACAGGACCTCCAAGAGAATGTTTTAGGCTGTCAGGACCTCCAAGAGAATGTTTTAGGCTAACAGGACCTCCAAGAGAATGTTTTAGGCTGTCAGGACCTCCAAGAGAATGTTTTAGGCTGTCAGGACCTCCAAGAGAATGTTTTAGGCTGTCAGGACCTCCAAGAGAATGTTTTAGGCTGTCAGGACCTCCAAGAGAATGTTTTAGGCTGTCAGGACCTCCAAGAGAATGTTTTAGGCTAACAGGACCTCCAAGAGAATGTTTTAGGCTGTCAGGACCTCCAAGAGAATGTTTTAGGCTGTCAGGACCTCCAAGAGAATGTTTTAGGCTGTCAGGACCTCCAAGAGAATGTTTTAGGCTGTCAGGACCTCCAAGAGAATGTTTTAGGCTGTCAGGACCTCCAAGAGAATGTTTTAGGCTGTCAGGACCTCCAAGAGAATGTTTTAGGCTGTCAGGACCTCCAAGAGAATGTTTTAGGCTGTCAGGACCTCCAAGAGAATGTTTTAGGCTGTCAGGACCTCCAAGAGAATGTTTTAGGCTGTCAGGACCTCCAAGAGAATGTTTTAGGCTGTCAGGACCTCCAAGAGAATGTTTTAGGCTGTCAGGACCTCCAAGAGAATGTTTTGGGCTGTCAGGACCTCCAAGAGAATGTTTTAGGCTGTCAGGACCTCCAAGAGAATGTTTTAGGCTGTCAGGACCTCCAAGAGAATGTTTTAGGCTGTCAGGACCTCCAAGAGAATGTTTTAGGCTGTCAGGACCTCCAAGAGGATGTTTTATGCTGTCAGGACCTCCAAGAGGATGTTTTAGGCTTTCAGGACCTCCAAGAGAATGTTTTATGCTGTCAAGACCCCAAGAGGATGTTTTTATGCTGTCAAGACCCCAAGAGGATGTTTTTATGCTGTCAGGACCTCCAAGAGGATGTTTTAGGCTGTCAGGACCTCCAAGAGAATGTTTTAGGGTGTCAGGACCTCCAAGAGAATGTTTTAGGGTGTCAGGACCTCCAAGAGAATGTTTTAGGCTGTCAGGACCTCCAAGAGAATGTTTTAGGCTGTCAGGACCTCCAAGAGGATGTTTTAGGCTGTCAGGACCTCCAAGAGGATGTTTTAGGCTGTCAGGACCTCCAAGAGGATGTTTTAGGCTGTCAGGACCTCCAAGAGAATGTTTTAGGTTGTCAGGACCTCCAAGAGAATGTTTTAGGTTGTCAGGACCTCCACGAGGATGTTGTAAGCAGTCAGAAGGGAAGGTGTGTGCCCCAGACCCAACAGGTCAGGGGCAAGAGCAGGGTATCTGCTGCCCAATGAAGATATTCTGCTTGGTGCCACAGTAGTGGGTTAGGCAACATCGGTGCTCCTGTGATAAGGGGTCCAGGACGGATAGAAACGTCGTCACTTTGATATATAAAACGTCGTTTATGTGGGTTGGGTTCTTTGTGTTGAGACAGGTTGTTGTGTCTAGTTCTCTGCATGATATTCTTGTCAACAAGTGGATGTGTTAGAGAACAAGAGACGGGGGGGGGGGGGGTCAGTATGTAGCCGTTTTGTTAACTTGTCATACGGGTCTGTCAAAAGTCTATACGAAGAAATAAAAGTCGTATCCTATTACTAAATTTGTCAAAAAAGTGTCAAAATGGTTTCTGAAGGATTCACTATTGAATGACCTTTATTATGTGTATTATTGTATATGTTTTAAATAAGCCTATATGGTTAGTTACTAAAATCTTCTAAATAAACCTTTGTTCTGCATTCAAATATATTTTTTATATATAAATTGATAACACTGAAAATAAAATTAAAAAAATACACCAAACACTTGGTATACATACATGTATACTATGTTGTTCACAGTATACATACATGTATACCATGAAGAGCAAAGCTGAACAAGCTCTAAACAAAATATTTCTCAAAAGCATATCACCTTAACCCTTAAACTGCGCAAGTCGCTAATTACCTCCTGCGCTCCAATCACCATACAACACTTTTTTTTAATTCGTTTAATGAACTATCTTTATGTCATACACTCTCCAATGAAGAACTTTTTAAATAATTGAGCCATTTAAGGGTTAAAGACATATATATATATATATATATATATATATATATATATATATATATATATATATATATATATATATATATATATATATATATAACGAGTAAGCCAAAGTCACCAAAATACATGAACAGTGGAAGAGATGAATACAGGTGGACCACCAGAGGCCAGATTCACGAAGCAGTTACGCAAGAACTTACGAACGTGTACATCTTTCCTCAATCTTTAACCCCTTTTGGTTACATTTATTAAACAATTTACAAGCATGAAAACTTCCCACTCAAATGTTGTTATTGTCATAAACAGCCTCCTGGTGCTTCGGAGCTTATTAACTGTTTAATAATTGTAAACAAAGCCGCCAAATATGGAGAAAAGATGTACAGGTTCGTAAGTGCTTGGGTAACTGCTTCGTAAATCTGGCCCCTGGGTGCCCGGGGACAGATCTCTGGTTCTGTCGTCACGATGGGGGTCAAATGACGCTGTGTTCGGATTATGTACACCGCGTTACATGATGAACTGCGTCAGGTGCTGAACAGTGTTCGATCATTGTTGTGATACGACCCAGCTGTTATCCTCCTCGCCAGAACCTTAAATGCACCTTATTACTCCCGTGTGACGCTGTAATCATAATACAGACTCAGCATTTTTGACCCCCATAGGTGGTCACGTGACATCATGTGCAAGATATCTACTTGTACGGATAGTGGCGGATATAATCACCACGCAGATACTAAAGATACTCTAAGATACTTAACCTTGCAGGTATCCTACGTATGTCTGACAGTTTCTAGTGGGCAAAATATGCTCGAGAAACGTTAAATCAACGTAACATGAACGTTTAATCAATATAAGGTCAGCGTTAAGTAAAAGTGGATTCATTATTACGTCAAATCAACGTTGATTTAATGTTACGTCAGCATCATTTGCCCGATGGGAATTAATTACCCTGCTATAGTATTTCGATATGAATTTCTGTGCAGTTGAACATTTGTGTTTTCAGTGATTGTTATAAAAAAAACGTTAAATCTTCACAGACAGTTAAGTCACTGAACCAGTCATTAGAGTAAGGATAGACAAGAGAGTCAACAAGACAGCTTCCCAAGAACTCTAAGCTGCCACTCAGCTTAACATACAACATGTTAATAAATGTATCTTGTAAAGCTTAAAATAAGGAGTCAAAGGGGGTAAGTAAGATAGAAATGATGTCATATGTAAGAGTAATACAGTCACTGAAGTCCCTGAAGTCCAAGTGTTAGTCCCCCCATGAACACTTGATGGTAGTAAAGCTCTCTCTCTCTCTCTCTCTCTCTCTCTCTCTCTCTCTCTCTCTCTCTCTCTCTCTCTCTCTCTCTCTCTCTCTCTGTCTCTCTGTCTCTCTGTCTCTCTCTCTCTCTCTCTCTCTCTGGGGTTGGTGTTGGGCTTAAAGCCTATCTGGAGAATTGCTAAGGCAACATGTTAATGCTAGGGAAGGTGCCACACACACACACACACACACACACACACACACACACACACACACACACACACACACACACACACACACACACACACACATAGGGGGCCTCGTAGCCTGGTAGGGGGCCTCGTAGCCTGGTGGATAGCACGCAGGACTCGTAATTCTGTGGCGCGGGTTCGATTCCCGCACGAGGCAGAAACAAATGGGCAAAGTTTCTTTCACCCTAAGTGCCCCTGTTACCTAGCAGTAAATAGGTACCTGGGAGTTAGTCAGCTATCACGGGCTGCTTCCTGGGGTGTGTGTGTGTGTGTGGTGTGGGAAAAAAAAAAAAAAAGTAGTTAGTAAACAGTTGATTGACAGTTGAGAGGCGGGCCGAAAGAGCAAAGCTCAACCCCCGCAAAAACACAACTAGTAAACACAACTAGTAAACACACACACACACACACACACACAGTCATACACACACAGTTTAGGCTGGAGACACGTGTGTGTGAGTGAGGATGGAGGCGATAATCTTACTCTTGAAGGGGACGGAGATGGTCATGGAGGCGGAGTAGCCGAGGGGGAGGTTCCTCCCGAGGGGGAGGCTGAGGGTGGGCGTGAGGATGAGGGCGGTGGTGGGCGGCAGTGTCAGGCGCCGCTCTGACGTCAGGAAGATCAACCTCTTCTGACGTGACAGATGCTCGGTGTTGTTCCTGTCCAAGGATCACTCACATTACCACAAGATGAACAAAGCATAACACAATTGGTCATGTCTTACAGAGTATTTATGTTGCGAAATTCTACATTTCAAATCTTTAGATGTTTGCCCAACATAGAACCTATTACAGTCTTTACAAGGAATTTTATAAATGACACAATTATCACTATGAGGGCTGTTTCTAACTAATAGTTTACCAACAGTATTTTCATAGCTAAACAATACTTGTATATCAAAAAGTTTCAAGGCCTTAACAATATTCTCAAACCCAGAGAAATATGGTAAACATAACACATTCTTTGGGCGAATTTTTTCTCTGCATATATTATTATAATATGTACGACGTGCTTTGCTACGGCAAACTTTCAAAAAATTCAGTGGGTAACAAAGCTTGAGACCAATCGAATCAATATTCTTAAATTGTTTCTGTCTATCCCAGGGATTGAACCCTCGGTTGTGAGCCGAGGACGTAGACCACTGTGCTACATATTCTAAATCATGAGAATGGGGGGTGTATAATAAACTAATTAAACTCAAACTCATGTACTCGTCGTAGGTGACCCATGACTCACGCCAGGGGTCACTCACGAGAGTAATAATTATATATATACACTTGACTCACGCCTCGCTGGTGACAAGGGTGAGGGAGGCCAGGAACGACACCAGCGCCACCACGGCTGAACACTCAACCACGCGCGCCATCTTGTCTGAAAAAAATATTCTCTCATTAATAATAATAATAATAATAATAATAATAATAATAATAATAATTTTATTAATAAAATCTATATAGAAACGTGCTAAAGTAGACAATTAATAGGTACAAAGATTTATATTATAAAACCACTAATTACGCACAGCGATTCGGGCATAATTTAATGACTATCTGTCTCTCGTTAACGTGCTCCAGTGGCGGCCCGGAGAAGGCAAGTTCCGTTGGGTAGCAGTTAGTTGCCTTGGGATCCTTCCCTTCAATGGCTAGCTCATTAGTGCAGTTGATAGAGCGACTGTCTGAAGACCCCCCCCCTCCCATCATTCCACAGATCTACAGTATCAGCTACTGGAACTGGAAAATGGCTCCAAACAGCCTCCACTAACGGGTTATTCATGCCCGTGCCACCTCTGGGGTGGCTTGATCTTTATCAATCAATCAATCAATCAGGGACTGTCTCCCGTGCTGGAGGTCCGGGGTTCCAGGCTCCTACTGCCCAGGTCAATGAAATATGTATGGGGGTATGGAATGGGTATGGGGGTCCACAACCACCCACAGGATGGGCATGGGGTCCGCCACCACCCACAGGATGGGTATGGGGGTCCGCCACCACCCACAGGATGGGTATGGGGGTCCGCCACCACCCACAGGATGGGTATGGGGTCCACCACCACCCACAGGATGGGTATGGGGTCCACCAACACCCACAGGATGGGTATGGGGTCCACCACCACCCACAGGATGGGTATGGAGGTCCACCACCACCCACAGGATGGGTATGGGGTCCACCACTACCCACAGGATGGGTATGGCGTCCACAGCCACCCACAGGATGGGTATGGAGGTCCACCACCACCCACAGGATGGGTATGGGGTCCACCACCACCCACAGGATGGGTATGGAGGTCCACCACCACCCACAGGATGGGTATGGGGTCCACCACTACCCACAGGATGGGTATGGGGTCCGCCACCACCCACAGGATGGGTATGGGGTCCACCACCACCCACAGGATGGGTATGGGGTCCACCACCACCCACAGGATGGGTATGGGGTCCACAGCACATGAGGTAAACAAGGTGGGCATGAGAGCCGGGTGCCCTGACCTAGACAGTCGATAGTTTGGTTTTTCCGAGCTAGTCACCCGCTATTACCAGCGGCGACTCACTCCCGGCTAACATTGTACTCACCTAATTGTGCTTGCGGGGGTTGAGCTTTGGCTCTTTGGTCCCGCCTCTCAACTGTCAATCAACTGGTGTACAGATTCCTGAGCCTACTGGGCTCTATCATATCTACATTTGAAACTGTGTATGGAGTCAGCCTCTACCACATCATTGCCTAATGCATTCCATTTACTAGCTACTCTGACACTGAAAGAATCTTTCTAACGTCTCTGTGGCTCATCTGGGTACTAAGTTTCCACCTGTGTCCCCTTGTTCGTGTCCCACCCGTGTTGAAGAGTTTGTCTTTGTCCACCCTGTCAATTCCCCTGAGAATTTTGTAGGTGGTTATCATGTCTCCCCTTACTCTTCTGTTTTCCAGGGACGTAAGGTTCAGCTCCTTTAGCCTTTCCTCGTAGCTCATTCCTCTCAGTTCCGGGACGAGCCTGGTGGCATACCGCTGAATCTTCTATAACTTCATCTTGTGTTTAACTAGGTATGGACTCCAGGCTGGAGCTGCATACTCCAGGATTGGTTTTACATAAGTGGTATACAGGGTCCTGAACGATTCCTTACACAAGTTTCTAAAGGCAGTTCTTATGTTGGCCAGTCCAGCATATGCCGCAGATATTCTTT